>NC_133453.1:72312516-72614897 GCF_048565385.1 Saimiri boliviensis
AGGAAAGCAGGATCTGGAGTGGACCTCCAGAAGTCCTACAGCAGAGGGGCCTGACTATTAGAAGGAAAACTAAAAAACAGAAATAAATAATGTTGACATCAACAAAAAGGACATCCACTCAGAGACCCCACCTGAACATCACCAACTTCAAAGACTACAGGTAGATAACTCCACCAAGATGGGAAGAACCAGTGCAGAAAGGATGAAAACACCAAAAGCCAGAATGCCTCTCCTCCTCCAAGGCATAGAACTCCTCACCAGCAAGGGAACAAAACTGGATGGAGAATGAGTCTGATGAATTGACAGAAACAGGCTTCAGAAGGTGGGTAATAACAAACCTCTCAGAGCTAAAAGAACATGTGCTAACCCAATGCAAGGAAACTAAGAACTCTGAAAAAAAGGTTAAATCAAATGCTAACTAGAATAAATAGCTTAGAGAAGAATATAAATGACTTGATGGAGCTGAAAAACACAATGCAAGAACTTCATGAAGCATACACAAGTTTCAATAGCTGAATGGACCAAACAGAAGAAAGGATATCAGAGACTGAAGATCAATTCAACGAAATAAAACGAGAAGGCAAGATTAGAGAAAACAGAGTGAAAAGAAATGAAAAAAGCCTCCAAGAAGTATGGGATTATGTGAAAAGACCTAATCAACATTTGATAGGTGTATCTGAATGTGACAGAGAGAATGAATCCAAGCTAGAAAACACTCTTCAGGATATTATCCTGGAGAACTTCCCCAACCTAGCAAGGAAGGCCACCATACAAGTCCAGGAAATACAGAGAACACCACAAAGATATTCCTCAAGAAGAGTAACCCAAAAGCACATAATCGTCAGATTCACCAGAGTTGAAATGAAGAAAAAAATGCTAAGGGCAGCCAGGCAGAAAGGTCGGGTTACTCACAAAGGGAGGCCTATCAGACTGACAGCGGATCTCTGAGCAGAAACCCTACAAGCCAGAATAGAGTAGGAGCCAATATTCAACATCCTTAAAGAAAATAACTTTCAATCTAGAATTTCACATCCAGCCAAACTAAGCTTCATAGGGGAAGGAGAAATAAAATCCTTTATGAACAAGCAATTGCTGAGAGATTTCATCACCACCAGGCCTGCCTTACAAGAGCTCCTGAAAGAAGCACTAAACATGGAAAGGAACAACCAGCGCTAGCCACTCCAAAAACATAACAAATTGTAAAGACCTTCAACACAATGAAGAAACTGCATCAATTAATGGGCAAAACAACCAGCTAGCATCAAAAGGGCAGGATCAAAATCACATGTAACAATATTAACCTTAAATGTAAATGGGCAAAATGTCCCAATCAAAAGACACAGACTAGAAAATTGGATTAAAAGTCAAAACCCATCACTGTGCTGCATTCAGGAAACCCATCTCACATGCAAGGACGCACATAGGCTCAAAACAAAGGGATGGAGGAAGATTTACCAAGCAAATTGAGAGCAAAACAAAAAGCAGGTGTTGCAATCCTAGTCTCTGATAAAATGGACTTTAAACCAACAAAGATCAAAGGAGACAAAGAAGGGCATTACATAATGGTAAAAGGATCAATGCAACAAGAAGAGCTAATGATCCTAAATATATATGCACGCAATGCAGGAGCATGCAGATACATAAAGCAAGTTCTTAATGACCTACAAAGAGACTTAGACTCCCATACAATAATAGTGGGAGATTTTAATACTCCACTGTCAATAATAGACAGATCAATGAGACATAAAATTAACAAGGATATCCAGTACTTGAATTCAGATCTGGACAAAGCAGACCTAATAGGCATCTACAGAACTCTCCACCCCAAATCCACAGAATATATATTCTTCTCAGCACCACATCGCACCTACTCTAAAATTGACCACATAATTGGAATCACTCCTCAGCAAATGCAAAAGAACGGAAATCAAAACTAATAGCCTCTCAGACCACAGTGCAATCAAATTAGAACTCAGGATTAAGAAATCAACTCAGAACTGCACACCTTCATGGAAACCAAACAACTGGCTCCTGAATTTGAACTTGATAAACAATGAAATGAAGGAAGAAATAAAAATGTTCTTTGAAACCAATGAGAAAGAAGACATGACGTACCAGAATCTCTGGGACAAATTTAAAGTAGTGTCTACAGGGAAATTTATAGCAATAAATGCCCATATAAGAAGTGAGGAAAGATCTAAAATTGACACCATATCATCAAAATTGAAAGAGCTAGAGGAGCAAGATAAAAAAACTCAAAAGCTAGCAGAAGACAAGAAATAACTGAGATCAGAGCAGAACTGAAGGAGAAAGAGACACAAAAAAACCTTCAAAAAATCAGTAAACCCAGGATCTGGTTTTTTGAAAAGATCAACAAAATAGACAGACCATTAGCCAGATTAATTAAAAAAAAAAAAGAGAGAGAGAAGAATCAAATATATGCAATAAAAAGCAATAAAGGGGATATCATCATCAATTCCACAGAAATACAAACTACCATCAGAGATTACTATAAACAACTCTATGCACATAATCCCTGTAAATCTGGAAGAAACGGAGAAATTCCTGGACACTTGCACCCTCCCAAGCCTAAACGAGAAATAAGCTGAAACCCTGAATAGACCAATAACAAGGGCTGAAGATTATGCAGCAATTAATAGCCTATCAATCAAAAACAGCCCAGGTCCAGATGGGTTCACAGCTGAATTCTACCAGACATACAAAGAGGAGCTGGTATCACTCCTTCTGAAACTATTCCAAACAATACAAAAGACGGAATCCTTCCCAAATCATTTTATGAGACCAACGTCATCCTGATACCAAAACCTGGCAGAGATTCAACAAAAAAAGAAAATTTCAGGCCAATATCCATGATTGAACATAGATGCAAAAATCTTCAAATTATTGACAAACTGATTGCAACAGCACATTAAAAAGCTTATCCATCATGATAAACTTAGCTTCAGCCTGCAATGCAGGGCTCATTCAACATATGCAAGTCTCTAAACGTAATCCATCACATAAATAGAACCAAAGACAAAAACCACATGATTAATTCAACAGATGCAGAGAAGGCCTTCAACAAAATTCAACAGCTCTTTATGCTAAAAACTCTGAATAAACTAGGTATCAACAGAACATATCTCAAAATGATAAAAGCTATTTATGACAAACCCACAGCCAGTATCATACTGAATGGGCAAAAACTGGAAGCACTCCCTTTGAAATCTAGCACTAGACAAGGATGCTCTCTCTCACCACCCCTCTTCAATATAGGATTGGAAGTTCTAGCCAGAGCAATCAGGCAAGAAAAACAAATAAAGGGTATTCAATTAGGAAAGGAAGAAGTCAAATGTCTCTATTTGCAGACAATGTGATTGTATATTTAGAAGACCCCATCGTTTCAGCCAAAAATCTCCTGAAACTGATAAGCAACTTCAGCAAAGTTATAGGATACAAAATCAATGCGCAGAAATCACAAACATTCCTATATACCAATCACAGACTAACAGAGAGCCAAATCAAGAACAAACTCCCATTCACAACTGCTACAAAGAGAAGAGAATATCTAGAAAAACAACTAACAAAGAATGTAAAGGACCTCTTCAAGGAGAACTACAAACCACTGCTCAAGGAAATAAGAGAGGACACAAACAGATGGAAAAACATTTCATGCTCATAGTTAGGAAGAGTCAATATGGTGAAAATGACCATATTGCCCATAGTAATTTATAGATTCAATGCTATCCCCATCAAGCTACCTATGACCCTCTTGACAGAACTGGAAAAAAAACCACCTTAAACTTCATATGAAACCACAAGAGAGCCCATAAAGCCATGACAATTCTACACAAAAAGAACAAAGCTGGAGCCATCATGCTACCTAACTTCAAACTATACTTCAAGGCTACAGTAATCGAAACAGTGTGGTACTAGTATCAAAACAGAGATATAGACCAATGGAACAGAACAGGGGCCTTGGAGGCAATGCCATACATCTACAACTATCTGATCTTTCATAAACCTGACAAAAACAATCCATGGGGAAAGGATTCCATGTTTAATAAATGGTGCTGAAAAACTGGCTAGTCATGTGCAGAAAGCAGAAACTGGACCCCTTCTTGACACCTGATACTAAAATTAACTCCAGACAGATTAAAGACTTAAACATAAGACCTAACAGCTAAAAATTCAAGAAAAAAACCTAGGTAAAACCATTCAGGACATAAGCATAGGCAAGGACTTCATGATTAAACACCAAAAGCAATGGCAACAAAAGCAAAAAATAGACAAATGGGATCTAATGAAGCTCCAGAGCTTCTGGACAGCAAAAGAAACAATCATTAGAGTGAAATGTCATCCAACAGAATGGGAAAAAAATTTCACAATCTACCCATCTGACAAAGGGCTAATATCCAGAATCTGCAAAGAAATACAACAGATTTACAAGAAAAAAGCAAACAAATCCATTCAAAAGTGGGCAAAAGACATGAACAGACACTTTTCAAAAGAAGATATATGAGGCCAACAAACATATGAAAAAATGTTCATCATCGCAAGTCATTAGAGAAATGCAAATCATAACCAAATTGAGATACTGTCTCACGCTAGTTAGAATGGTGATCATTAAAAAATCTGGACACAACAGATGCTGGAGAGGATGTGGAGAAACAGGAACATTTTTACACTGTTGGGAGTGTAAATTAGTTCAATCATTGTGGAAGACAATGTGGTGATTTCTCAAGAACCTAGAGATAGAAATTCAATTTGACCCAGTAATCCCATTACTGGATATATACCCAAAGGATTATAAATTGTTCTATTATAAAGACACATGCAGATGTATGTTCATTGTGGCACTGTTTACAATAGCAAAGACCTGGAGCCAACCAGAATGCCCACTGGTGACAGACTGGACAAGGAAAATGTGGCACATATACACCATGGAATACTATGCAGCCATAAAAAATGACGAATTTGTGTCCTTTTAGGGAAATGGACGGATCTGGAAACCATCATTCTCAGCAAACTGACACAAGAACAGAAAATCAAATACCTCATGTTCTCACTCACAGGCAGGTGTTGAACAATGAGAACACATGAACGCAGGGAGGGGAGCATCACACACCGGGGTATGTTGTGGGGGCTGGGGTGGACAGCAGGAAGTGGGAAGGTTGGGGAGGGATAAAATGGGGAGAAATGCCCATGGAGTGGGGATGGAGGCAGCAAACCACATTGCCATGTATGTACCTATGCAACAATTCTGCATGATCTGCACATGTACCTCAGAACCTAAATTACAATAATAAATAAATAAATAAATAAATAAATAAAGTGTTTCTTCCAGTTTTTCAAGTGAAAAAAAATCAACGTGTCCTATAGAAAGCCTTGATACATTAATAAAACACAAGCTATGGTGATGACCTGACAAAAGCCGTATTTCAGGCCGGAAATTTTCTCTAAATTGAGCAATAGCACAATACGTGACTCTGACAAAGCACGTACAGACCTCAGTTCTTCAGCATGCCAATACACGGCTTTGCTATAAAATTAAGGCAGATGGTAAGAGCAAAAGGGAGCAGAAGTTGCACACACCTTAAGTTTGAAGCCTAACACATTTAACTTTAGTCTTTCAAATTTGTCTGCACTTCTTTTATTTTAACCGAGACAGATTTAAGAACATTGTTAAAATATATTTAACAGGCAGCTGAAAACTCATATACTCTTTGGCTAGTGTAATACTAACGCTTAAAAGCACAGATTTTTCTCTATATCTAGTACAGAAAACATGAGCTGTTGAGTACTTGGGAAGCCTGTGCTCTCCATCAACTGAAACTACTCTCTCTGAGGTCATCAATGGCCTCTATAACACCCCAGGGGTTCTTGTTTCTCCAGTCTTTCTTTTTCCTCATCTTTTGTTGCATTTGTCACCTCAGAGTCTCCTTTTCTTAGCCAAGCCCTCTTCATGCAGTTTCAAGGACAGGCACAATCCTGTTTTATCTTACTTCTCCAATCTCTCTCACTTTCTTTAACTATGGGCATGGCCCAAGGTTTACTCCTTAATTAACTCTTCTTTTTATCGCTTTCATCCCAATTCAATCTAGCCTGAAGCAGAAATTCTAAGAAGGAATATCCTTTCCCAGGGAAAAATACTCTATTTTAGTAGTTGGTGATTGGTACAACTGAGTATCTTGCCTAAAGATTGATTTTAAATTCAAAATGTGGATTTTGCTGGGACACACTTGGCATACCCCTACTTTGGAGTTTCAGCACTTCCTTTTCCTTCTCTCTGGAACACTTTCCCTTAGGGTACTAACTCACTCTCACTTTTTTCAAATATTTGCTCAGATACTTCCTATTTAATGAGGCCTCTTCTAACCAACATATATTTTAACTGTTGCCCATCCCCCATCATTTCCTTTCCTTTGCTCACTTCATATTTTTGTTCAACATTTCTAAATTCACATTATACATTTTAAATTCTCTTTATTAGATATCACTCTCTTTGTTTACTCTTTTCTTAGTTCAGGCCATTATAACAAAATATCATTAAAATATCATAAGCAACAGAAATGTACTTCTTACAGTCCTGGAGGCTGGATGTTTGAAATGGGGGTGCCAGCATGGTTGGGTTCTGGTGAGAGCCTTTGTCAGGGTTACAGAGCATCAATGTTTCATTGCCACGTGGTAGAAAGAGAGGGAACTAGCTCTTTAGCCTCTTCTTGTAAAGGCACTAATCCCATTCCTGAAGGCTCTACCTTCAGGACTTCATTAGCTCCCAAAGGCTTCATCTCCTAATATCATCACACTGAGAGTTAGGATTTCAACACAGGAATTCTGAGGGGGATATAAAAATTTAGTCCATAACATCCTGATAGAATATGCTTTATTTTGTTCACTGGTGTAGAACAGTGACTGGCACTTTGAAGGTGATCAATGGCTATTACCATAATTGAGTTTAAAAACTTCTTTATAATATCCACTACCTTCTTTCTCTTTTCACTGCCAACAGCCTAGTCTAAGTTTCTTCTCATGGCAATTAGCCAATTAGTATGCTAATTACATTTCTTTCTACCCCACTCTTTAATCCATCTCCTTTACTGTTGGCTGATTTTCTTCTTCAAAACCCAAATTTATCTTCTTATTAACCTTCTCAGAAACATTCATTGCAAGGCCAAGTCAAAATTCCCTTTTCTGGAACTTAAGGCTCTGCTCAATATGACTACAAATCACATCCAGCCTCATGGGCACCCACTCCTCAATCAACTTTAGCCAAGCTGGTATTGACTTTTTCATTTAAGGAATAGTCCTAGGTCCTATGTGTGATAAAAATAATTTATTGTCAGTTTAGGCAAATGAACTGGAAAAATAAAAGCTTAAACAACATTTGTACTAAAAAAGTAATCGAGACCACAGAAGAAAGACACTTGGCTGACTGACTCAGGTGCATGTGGTCCCATCACTGAAATGTCTCTTCCTTCTACTTTCATGTTCTGGAAAAGCAAATTGTACCTGTATTTAAAGGTTCAAGTTCAAGTTGGTCTGCAATTGATTCTATGCCTTTTAAGAGCCACAATTCCTTTTAATAAACATTAATAATAAATGTTTTGTCTTCTACAAATATTCTCAGATGCCTTTCCTCACCTTCTTTCCCTTCACCATAAGAAACACTGGTTTATGGCCTACATAGGCCCTCTCAACCCAAAATTCTGAGCAACATCTTTTCCCTGACGGCATCCCTCGCCGAAAAGCTAGGATAAAACCTGGAAGGAAAAGCCTGGGAAGGGATCTGGGTCTCTGGGAAAGGGGTATATGGCTATACTTTTGATTGGTAAGAAATCTGGCAAAACAAGCAAAATAGCAGCACTTCTTCACTGCCATCTCTAAGTGTTTCAAAGTTTCACTTTCTCATCACTTCCCACCCAGGTTGTTAAATGATGATGAAGCTTTTGGTTTCTGCATTCCTAGCTCTGCTACCAATGCTTATGAGATTACTGTTCTAGAAGGCCCTCCCAAGTAATCCTAATTATGGTTTCCCTACTCTGAATTTCTGCTATATTTACTGTGTTATAAACATTAAACAGTCTAGAATTTGACATCATTTTACCCTGTCTTTGTTTTTATCATATATATATAACTTACAGAAAGTCCTGAACACAGAAATTGTCTACCTATAACAGCGGCTGTCATCCATCCCTTATCAGTAAAGACAATGGCACAACATTAAAAAAATTCAGATTTTAGGGCCCCAAGTCAGTTCTGCAGAAACTGAATTACTTGTCCAGTTTTTAAGAAATTTGTTTTTGGAGGTCGGGTGTGGTGGCTCATGCCTGTAATCTCAGCAATTTGGGAGGCTGAGGTAGGTGGATCAGAAGGTCAGGGGGTCGAGACTAGCCTGACCAACATGGTGAAATCCCATCTCTAAAAAAAAAAAAAAAAAAAAGCACAAAAATTAGCTGTGTATAGCGGTGCATACATGTAGTCCCAGCTACTTGGGAGGCTGAGGCAGGAGAAGTGCATGAACCCAGAAAGCAGAGGTTGCAGTGAGCCAAGATCATACCACTGTATTCCAGGCTGGGCGACAGAATGTGAGACTCTATCTCAAAAAAAAAAATTACATTTTCAAAATGTCTCCCAAATGATTCTGATAATTTGCCAGATATGGGTATCACTGCTTTAGAGTTTATCATAGGCTCATTAAGTAAAAAAAATCTCAAAACACCATTTCGCTTAAAAATTTACTTTAAAATTAAAAATTTATGAATAAAGCTTGTGATTATTAATTTGTGTCATAGATTTTAAAATCTAACATTTGATTTTGTAAGTATCATAAAATAACTAGAAAAATTTTAGAATTAGACATACCTGAAATTTCAGCATATATGCTATTTAATGTAGATATAAGCATATCAAACACACAGTTAGATTCTCATTTTTCTTTGACATAAGTTTATTTTAGATTCTTCTTACATGTTGTCATATTTTAAAACAGTGAAAATAACATTCCTTTGGAATGGGGGCACTAACTTACTTCATCATTTCCCTATTTTGGACTTCTTAGATCTTTATCTTTAGAATATCAGTATCATAATTGATATCTTTTACATAAACAATTCATTGAATATAAATGTAATTGTTTTGCATTTGATCTATTTATTAAATATTTATTCTATTTTAGAAATATACACTTCATTCGTTTTTTAAATGCTGTAATCTGAGACACAATTTTTTGCTAGTCTCTCCAACGAGTTTGTTTTCTAATTTTCAGACTCTTAGGACAATCTGCAATCAAGTATATCACTATCATAATCCATAAAGTTACTCAATCCTGTTGGCATATTCTCTTGGTTCCTATATTTAGGTATGATCTCCCTATTACTTCAGTCTTAGGACTATTTCCTAACATAAACCACACTAAAGGGATAACAATTGTAACTGGTATATATCAGTTTCTTAAAGTGTAGTCTACTGCTCACCAATAATACAACAACATGAGGGACTTGATAAAAGTGGAGAATCATGACTACAAAATTAATCAGATATTTAGTTGTGAAGTCTAGAAAAATAAAATTTAAACAAGAACCCAAAGAAACTCTTCTGTATACTAATGTTTGAAAATCCAGCATTCTATATACTATGCTGCAAATTTGACATGCAGAGTTAGTAAATCTGCAGCATAGATTTAAGGTACTACGGCAACACATGTCTTATCATCCTACTTTTTTCTCCACCCAACCCTCCTGCACTGGAGTTCATCTTTTGTAGAAAGTAGAGAACATGTCTATTTTATCTTTGCATTTCTGTCATTGTTGAGACTCTATTTTGCAAATAAAACTGCGTAAGAATATTAGTTGTTTCATTTTTGACGAGATCCATACTCTGTTAAGTTAGTTTTGATCACTACACAAAATTACTTGCATGGCTTGAAATGGTTTACCTATTTTTTTCTTAAATTATAAAGCTTATCTGGTATCTTTGGAACTTTGTTAAAATATTTCTACTGTAATTGATGTAGGGCTTTGTCTATATTCACAAAATAAATGTGCAGGCATTGTGATATATTTGAAGATAGAAATATTAGAGGAGAGGTCCTTACACTAGGGAAAGTAACCCTCTACTAGGGAAGTTGGTATCATCAGAAAGGTTTACAAAATAATATAATCAAATCTAAAGCATGCATCAAACATACAGAAAAAGAACTATAATGTGAAAGGATCATGAAGAATCTCTTTTCATGACTCTACCTGCATGGCCAAATTTAACTGAATACAAAAATTGAGACTACCTAATTTGATGTGGCTCATATATAACACTGTAGTTCATGCCAGAAAGCTAACTTTGAACAGCATCAAACACGGCCTATTTTAATATCAAGATCTATAGAATACGCATATTTAAACAAGGCAGAATCTTTTATATCTTCTGCATATTTTTATTTCAATGGTGTATTATTAGAAGAGTCTTCACCTATTATGACCTCTTTTTATAACAGAGAATACTGTTATAGAAAGTATTTTATAACACACACACACACACACACACACACACACACATGCACACACACACACACACAGTTGGATACAACACACACTAATCTTGGTGCTGTCAGGGAAAACCTCAGATTCTTGATCCCTGTTATTACAAGGTGAATACTGAACAAATTCACAGCAGTTAAGAATTCAGAGTATTTTTCTCTTTATAGTTTATTATGTTAGAACATGAGACAATGAAAAACCACAACATACTTATTAGACTTGCTAAAACTCAAAGCATTGGCAACACCAAATGCTTGTGAAAATGTGAAGCAACAGGAAGGTCCTTTCAGTGCCAGTGGGAATGCAAAAAGTTACAGCTACTTTGAAATAGTTTGGCAGTTCCTTATTAAACTACACTTTCTTACCACTTGATCCAGTCATAATACTGCTTTGTATACATCTAAATGAGCTGAAAACTTCTGTCCACACAAAAATCTGCAAACAAATATTTACAGTGACTTTAAAAAGTAATTCCCAATTGGAACAATCAAGGTATCATTCATTAGGTGAATGGGTAAACTATGAGACATCCATCCAATGAAATGTTCAGTGATAAAAAGAAATGAGGCATTAAGCCACAGAAAAGCATGGATGAACCTTAAAAGCATATTGCTAAGTAAAAGAAGCCAATCTGAAAAGGCTACATACTGCCTGATTCCAACTATATGTTATCCTGGAAAAGGTCAAACTATGGACGCAGTAAAAAGATCAGAGATTGCCAGTTTCAGTGGAGGGAGAAAAGAGTAAATAGGAGGAAGAGGGGGGACTTTTAGAGCAGCAAAGCTATTGTGCGCGATAGAGCAGTGATGGAAATTTGTCATTGTATGTGTGTCAAAACCCATAAAATATCCAACACAAAGACTGAATGAACCCTTATACAACTACAGACTTAAGTTTATAAGGCTCTATCAATATTGAGTCATCACTTGTGACGAATGTACCATGTTAATACAAGACATTAATAATAGGGAAAACTGAGCATGGGTTCAGAGATAAGATTATGTAGAAGCTCTCTGTACTTTCCAAATAATTTTTTTCTATAAACATAAAGCTACTCAAAGTCTGTTAATGAAAAAAAAAAAGGCAAAAAGAAAACCAAAGACACAGAAGTGGTTAAAATTAAACGAAACCAAATAAAGACTATAATTCTGGTCAGATGAGACAACTAGAACTGTGACTGCAGAACATTTTACTACAGTCTTTCACGGTGATACTCCTGGTTTCCCAGTTATTACTTCTTACTGCTGGGTGGTACCTGTGATGATACTGGCATAAGGCACAGAAGAAATACTACAGAGTGCTCAGGCCCCATTAGCCTGAAAACTACCATTCTTCAATATTCAGTCTAGCTTTGAGTCAGGCCCAGAATCTGCTGAACACTTAAACATTTTCTGAATGACTGCTAAGACAACAGAATCAGGACTTACCCAGGCTAGACCAAATATTAAGGTAAGGCCTAAAAGTACATACCGATCTCAGATTATGGCGAGTACTCATTACCCTGGGGGCACAATTTTGTCTTGTATAAATTTCTCCAAAATCCTAAGAAAAGAAGTGATCCTGCCAGAATTGAGATGTGCCTCTAGGTTCTCTAAGCATCTTTATCATTTTGTTAAAGGAGAGGAAAAAGGAAAAGATTCCAAGTTTAAGTTTCTTGACACAAGATCAGGAATAATGGTCATTCTTTAGGTAAAATTAACTTCCAATGAAAATCTAGAACCCAATGTCTTATTTTTTTCCCTAAGAAAAACTCCTCTAAGTCCAGATTCCAATAATAGACATGCATAAAAAGCAGCAGACACTGTAGGGTTTTTGAAAAGGAAAGGTTCTATTGCTCAACAGCACAGTTCCCCAACGCAATGGTATACAGATGTGCTAATAAGATGCTATGGCTTCAGCCCTGGAGCTGCTCAGCAGGGCCAGCCATTTCTGCTTGTGAGCAGCCCCTCAGTGTAACCTAGGAATATTATCATTTTCTATGCATGCCATGGCAAGAAGGCTGACAAAACACTTTGCAATCTCTGCTAATGGTGCCTCTATTCCAAAGTGCTCAGACTGATGCTTTGCAATTACCCTTGTTTCTACATATCATTCTACTCCAAAAGTGAGGATAATATTTGCTGAGGATTTTTTTCAAACTGTATTTCACATGAAAGATATAAAGCATGAAGTACTACAAAGCTATAAGCAAATTCAGAGCATACTTAACATTTTGGATAATAGTACCTATTTTTATATCACAGTTTTGTAAATATTCAAAGACTATCAAACCAAAAATAGGAATCGGTTGTTACCCTATGATGGAAACTTCTGCACTCATTTTAGGGAGCATCCGTGTCTTCACAAAATCTCTCCATTCCTGGATCGAGCAGCTCTTGAAGCGTCTTTAATGGATCTAAGAGGAAAAAAAAAACATATGAGTACCCTTGGAAGTATTTCAGCTGACATTAGCATTTTGTTTCAAGTTGTGGAGATTCTTTTTACAATTTCCTAAAATTTCCACGTATCTTATAGCAAATTGTTCTGCACAAAACAATTAGCACTTGAAGAACACTTAATTTAAAAAGAAATTTTCTTCCTTTGTGTCATTATAATTTCCTCCTTATCCATCTTTGAATAAATGATATCTTTACTGGATATAAAGTCATTTTAACAATTTTTCAATTATTTGCTTACTTTCCCTAGACATTAATTTTATTCTGTGGTCTCACTTATAACAGCAAGTGTTTCCACAAGAGAAGTAGAATACTGTTAGTTCTCAACAGTCTTGTCTGTGGCTTCCTTAAGACTGTCTTGTTGCTTTACTCTGCTATGATAAACTAATACATTTTGGTTCCTAATCTCCTATGCCTAATTCTTTCTGATGTAAAAATCCCTACCAAAGCCCGAAGTACCCCATCAAGTCTATAATAATACTGACCTGAGCCAGTGAAAAAGTGTGCTATGCCAGCATGTTCTATAAGATAGCCTTCCATCAACACAAAGTCTCAGGCATTCTTTTCTGGAACTCGCAAGAAAAATAAGCTGGCTTTGGCAGTTGATCACAGACTGTTCTAATTCAATGAATGCATTTTTTACAGGCTTTACTTGGCAAGCCTCTTTCCACTGCCTGCAAACTATGTTTCTTTGTAAACCCCTTTGCAATTCAACCCAAACACCTCTACACCCCAGTTATCTATTACTGAAAATCTATTTTAAAGAAGTCTTTCAATGGAATATCTAATTTTGGAATCTTTCCTTAACCTTTAAAAACTGTTACACATAGGTCATTATCTACAGAAGTTGTGGGAAAAGGATGCCAATGGTGTAGTGATGTATAAAATGGAGAAGTCAGAAAACCCAGGCTGAGTTATCTGCTCTAAAATGTGCCCCTATTGATCTGCCTGGCTCATCAAATGATCTGTCTTTGGAGGTTCATAGTACAATGACATTAGTTTGATGGCACCTCTGAACTCTAACAATCATTCTGCTATTTTCAGAATTCTTAAAAGTATAGTTGTAGATTGGGGAAAATGTCATCAATAAATCTTCCAAACAGGGACAAAGTACATTTCTTTTGTAATATCACAGTCTTTTATTATTAATTTTATTTTTAAAATGGGTAATTTCCTGATTCTCATTAAATCAATTAAATATCTATAAAAAAATTGATAAATCTAAAAACCTTATAGTTGCATGAAATAAGCCTGACACAAAAAAGTGCATACTACATAGTTACATTTACATGAAGTTCTAGAAAAGGCAAAACTAAGCTATAATGATAATCAAAATATTGGCTGTGAGGAATTTACAGAAATGTAGCAAGGGGGAACTTTCTTGAGTAATGAAAAAATTCTCTATCTTGATTGGATAATGATTACATAGGTGCATACACTTGACAAAACTCATGGAACTGTGACCTTAAAATCTGTACACTTTATTGTAACTAACTTGTACTTAAATTAAAAAATCAAAGAGATAAACAATAGGACTGAGGTTCCTCAAGTTTTGGTATAATTTTGAATTAGGAAGTCTTTAAGATGAACTGTACAGTTAAAACCAATTCTTCAGTCCTTTGTTCATTTATCCACTTAAGAAAGATTTACTAAGCACAAATATACCCACAATTAATACAATGGCATTGTGCTAGAAAAAAAAATAATGGTTAGCAAAATAGACATTGCTTTTATTCTTATAGACATTAAAGTCTGTTGGGGAAAACAGACAATTAAAATAGACAAAAACAGAAAATTATCACTGTAGCATTGAACGAAGGCCTATGTTTTAACCAAGAGCTGCATCAAAACAGAATGAACTACTTTAGACTAAACCCTAAGCCAAAATGCACCGAAAATATTGGTGTTTGCTGAGTCATTAAAAGCTAAAAGACTGCTTAGCCCAAAGCAAACCAAATAATGTTTTTCTATTAAATCAAGCCTATATATGCCTAAATCTAATGAATCAAAACATCAAAATACTTTCAAATTTTGTTTGGCCATTGAAGACCTTTTTTTTTTTTTTTAACAGAATTTAGGTCATCTATGTCCTCCAGCATTTTACATATACAGCTGTCCACAGGAATAACATGGTGTTAAATGACCTTCTTTTCCATGAGCAAGTCCCAGCTGGGCAGACAGGTGCATCTACTTCTGGTAATTCTGCTGCCAATGGGGGATTTGCAGGCTTTCCCAACAGCAACCATTATGCATACTCATGATAAATCCAAGCTTTTGACAGGTGCAGTATTTGATATACAAAGTATAACCACGAATAGACCCGTTTTCCAATATAAAATGCTTTCAGAAACATGTATCCCCCCCACTCCCATGAAACTCACATTTTAAAATGAAGTCCTTCTGTGGGTAATTCCATTTTTAAAGCACGTGAAAATATTTTATAGCTTAACTAGTATTAAAAATCCTCGTTTATTGGTTTTCTAACCTATTTGCTCAAAATCTTTCCAAAATGAACAGAGTCATTTATAAGACTAAACAGATGAAAGAATATAATTAAAATGACAAAAATAAATAAAACGTGAACCATATAACAGAGTTACTGGACTTTGAAGCCTTCTAAGGAAGGCTAACCTATTGTTATTTTGTGAAACTGTCTAGAAGAAAACCAACATCTGTTAAAGAAGAAAAAGAAACATGTTAATAACAGTGGGTAGTTCAAAAATATGCTTTGGAATGAGAAGCTTACTTTAAACCAATGCCATAAAGGATGTTGAATGTTTTTTTATTTAATCAACAAAACATGCACAACGTTACCTTCCCAGTCTCTCACCAGACAACTGAGGCTTTGGGCTACATTCTACTGGCAGGAAAAAAAAATGGCCTTCTGAACTCTAAAGTAAGTGGGACTTGAAACAATTACTTCAAATAAGTGAGCCATTTTACATCCTCAGAAAACATGGTCAGACTTTAATCCTAACTCTACAATGACAGTTTCCTTACTTTCTCACTCTGGTCAGTGATAAATTCAAAAGAAATCCTCTATTGCTGATGAAGAATTAGAGTTCCAGTTTGTAAGCATTCCACATATTTAATACTATTAAAAAGTACATATTGTAACAAAATATAAATTTTTAAGTCTCATATTTTTTTGTTCTACGGCCAAATGGTTGGTAATTAAAGGAGTTAACGTAATAGAACATTTTCCTGACATCCTTGTGTAATTTTTCCTTCTACTTCTCCAATGTCTACTCTCCCAATCTCACTTTAATATTTTTGGTTTCTATTCTTTCTTGTGGCCAACGTGAGTATCAGTTCTCTGTGTTTCCTGGTCCTTCTTTTATATTTGCCTTCTCATAAATATGGCACTTTAAAGGAAACATGATATTGAGTTTATGAGATATAAAGAATCTTATACATATTTGCACTTAAGACTTTCTCAAATCTCAAGCCATTGAATACATAACTGTGGTAGAGAATTCTAGATGATTTCTAATGGTTTTTCATGGTCATGGTTTTCTTCTCCAGTAAGTCCCAAAGATACCATAACCTTCAGTCTGCAGGGCTTACATCCAATGATAATCTCTCTGTCCTGAAAACAAATTTTAAGCAACTATAACTTAATTCATCTATTGACACTAAAATGTAACTAACGGCACTGAAACATTCTGAAAACAGAAGTAAAATCTTTGAACTAGTGACTTGGGAACAAAATTTTTCCAGAGGTTCAAATTTGGGGATTATCTATAATGCATATGCATAGTTTAGATTAATTCAAGAGCATATATTTAGCTCCTATGATGTGGCAGATTTCATGCAAAGTACTAAGGACATATGGCCCTTCCTCTAAATTAACTTCATAGCTTTTGCCATTGAAGAAAAAGGAGAAATAAACACATACAAGATAATTTAATGCCATTTGTCAAGTACTATGACAACTATATGAATAGCATTATGAAATATGTAGCCTGGACACTCAGTTTCCCAGATGAAATAAGAACGACTAAGACATGTTCCATAAATATTGTCTGAGCAACTGATTTTGGGATCACAAACCAGTTGTTCCATAAAATCCAATAAAGGTACTATCCTGATTATTAGTTACAGAAGACCTCATTAAATGCTTACACACTTGATTTTGTCCCGTTTTTCATTCAAATAATCTTTTTTTCAAAACTTATCATGTGAGTGGCTCAAGCAGAATTTTCTCATCCATAAAATGTACACATTTATAGCATATTTTGATATTTAATTAAATAATATATATGCACATAAACCAAAAATAAACTTCTATAAGCCCTCCAACTAACTGAATGGATCCTTCCTTTTGGCAAAGAGGATTCCAAAGTAAACCTGAAAAAGTACTTCAGGCCATGACGGGAAGTGGGAGTTGAACATGCCTTACTATACTCTCTTCCCTTTGGAATTCAGACACAACAGACTGGCATTAACATTAAAATAAAGATTTTTAAAATCGTACTTTGGGTTCTAGGGTACATGTGCAGATCATGCAGGATTGTTGCATAGGTACATACACGACAATGTGGTTTATGGCCTCCATCTCCCCGTCACCTATATCTGGCATTTCTCCCCATGTTATCCCTCTCCAACTTCCCCACCCCCCACTATCTCTCCCCTAGCCCCCATCCAACAGACCCCAGTGTGTGATGCTCCCCTTCCTGTGTCCACGTATTCCCGTCGTTCAACACCCGCCTATGAGTGAAAACCTGCAGTATTTGATTTTCTGTTCTTGTGTCAGTTTGCTGAGAATGATGGTTTCAAGATTCATCCATGTCCCTACAAGGACACAAACTCAGCAGTTTTTATGGCTGCACAGTATTCCATGGTGTATATGTGCCACATTTTCCTTGTCCAGTCTATCACCAATGGGCATTTGGGTTGGTTCCAGGTCTTTGCTATTGTAAACAGTGCCACAATGAACATAATGTGCATGTGTCTTTATAATAGAACAATTTATAATCCTTTGGGTATATACCCAGTAATGGGATTGCTGGGTCAAATGAAATTTCTATTTCTAGGTCCTTGAGAAATCGCCACACTGTCTTCCACAATGGTTTAACTAATTTACACTCCCACCAACAGTGTACAAGTGTTCCTATTTCTCCACATCCTCTCCAGCATCTGTTGTGTACAAATTTTTTAATGATCGCCATTCTAACTAGCATTAGATGGTATCTCAATGTGGTTTTGGTTTGCATTTCTCTAATCACCAGTGATGATTAGCATTTTTTCATATGTTTGTTGGCCTCATATATGTCTTCTTTTGAAAAGTGTGTCTGTTCATATCCTTCACCCACTTTTGAATGGGTTTGTTTGTTTCTTTCTTGTAAATCTGTTTTAGTTCTTTGTAGAGTCTGGATATTAGCCCTTTGTCAGATGGGTAGATGGTGAGAATTTTTTCCCATTCTGTTGGTTGCCGGTTCACCTGTTTAATAAATAGTGTTGGGAAAACTGGCTAGCCACGTGCAGAAAGCAGAAACTGGACCCCTTCCTGACACCTTACACTAAAATTAACTCCAGATGGATTAAAGACTTAAACATAAGACATAACACCATAAAAACCCTAGAAGAAAACCTAGGCAAAACCATTCAGGACATAGGCGTAGGCAAGGACTTCATGACTAAAACACCAAAAGCATCGGCAACAAAAGCCAAAATAGACAAATGGGATCTAATTAAACTCCAGAGCTTCTGTACAGCAAAAGAAACAATTGTTACAACAATGATCTTAAGAATGACAAAACAAGACTCTTTATAGCAATAAGATACTGAATTCTAACCTGACTGTAGTCTAGCATCACATGACAGACTATAGGCCCTGAAAGAAATTATTTTACCCTGAAATACATTTCTCTGACATACTGTGAAATGGCCACAGCAAGGCTGTCTCTTGTGAGGGAAATGTACACTCTGTAGAGAATCCCCTTCCCTTACTAGGTCTTTTTCTGATCCTGAAGTGATTAGCTGAGAGTGTAGCATCTTTTAAAGATCTGAATAGGAAACATTTGTCACCTATTGCCTCTAAGGGCAGCCACTTATGAGACTTCATCCACATAACAGAACCTTGGTCTCCACAATCTCTTACCTTAATAATAACTTAACTCTTTCAACTAATTGCCAGTCAGAAAATCTTCAAATCCACCTATAACCCAGAAGACCCTGCTTCCAGTTGTCCCACTTTTATGGATTGAACCAATGTATAACTCACATGTATTGTTGATGTCTGCCTGTAATTTCTGTTCTACTAAAATGCGTAAAATTCAAGTTGTAATCCCACCACCTTGGGCACACGTTCTCAGTACGTCTTGAGACTGTGTTGGGCCTTAGCCACTCACATTTGGCTCAAAATAAACCTCTTTAAATACTAAGTTTGACTCTTTTTTGTTGTTGTTGTTGACATAAAGTACTTACTACAATACCTGGTATAGGTGATTGCTCTCCACTCTGCTCCCTCCCAAAAAAGAAAAAAACTCTACATTTTTACTAAAGGTGTGGCTTATCATTGCAATTATCTGTCCTTAGGCAAAAATTTTCACATATGAAGATGTGAGATTAGTTGTCATAGTTATTCCCTCAGAAGAGGTCATTCTACTTATCAAAATAGGTTGCTTGTGTTTACATCTGAAAGAAGAGCGACATATTTCTTAAAGATAAGCAGTACTCATATGGAGCTTCTCTGTGTGGCTAGAGGTCAGTTCTTAAGGGAGATAGCTCAATTCAAGAGGCATAGTTGTCTGCAATAGAGACAGAGGGCTTCAGAATTTCCATAGGATCCATGGATAGGTTCTATAGAATCTGTTCCTCTTAAACATAGTGAATGAACAAATTATGACAGACTTTTAAATGAACCAAAAGAACACTGGGTATCTTCATTGTAAAAGCAGGCATTATCTAATATACAATTCCAAGTTACCTGATTCTATGGAGGGCTGATTGAGCTAGTTTACAAAGCTATAAATTATACATAGATGACAGCAATTAAAATAATACTTATCCAAAGACTTGTAAATTCCTTTTGGTTGAGGGACAACTGATTTTTCTCTCCACTGCAACCTATGGGAAGCCAGTTTTTCATCTATTTGTAGATTCATTTAAACATTCCTGACAACCGTATATGTGCATTAATTTGAATTTTTTATTAAACCAGTTGATAACATCTTACTGGTTTCTTTGTGAATAATTGAGTTAAAAAATTTTTTGATAGATTTTTATTGTATAACAATCTTGAATTTGATCTTTTTGAAAATTATCTTTTATTTGTTTTGATTTCCCATAATAATTTAGCCAAGTACTGCCATATGCACCCAGTGTTTATGTTTGTAGATACTACCATTTTGGCCTCAAGAAGTGTTAATGATAAAAGAACAGAGATAGCAAAAGGCCAACAATGATACTGTGCAGAAGCTCCACAAAATACTAGAATTATCATAATATAGCACATTGTGTTATAATTATGCTTTGTAAGAGATTTAAGACAGAGTGTCTATGCTTGGCTTTTTTTAGACAGGGTCTGGCTCTGTCGCTCAGGCTGAAGTACAATGGTGCAATCTCAGCTCACTGCAACCTTTGCCTCCAGTTTCAAGTGATTCTCCTGCCTCAGTCTCCCTAGTAGTTGGGATTACACATTATCTACCACGATGCCCAGCTAATTTTTGTATTTTTAGTAGCGTCAAGATTTTACCACGCTGGCCAGGTTTATGCTTGGTTTTGTTTGCATAATTTTAAGTAACAACATAATAAAAATGATTTAACACTGGGATTCAAAGATTTTTGTACTAGCTTTTGTTTTTGTCTTAAAGACACTGCATATATTGCAGAAGTTTGAGAAACAACGGTCTGGAGAATTGTGGACAATGTATATTTCACATTTTGCATTTGTAAAAATTTAGCGTCTACGTTATAAAACTGGTGTCCTGAAAGAATTAATTTATTTTAATCTCATGATCACTTTTAATTCATACTTACTTCCCATCAGATCATGTACTATAAGAATAAAGAGAAGTAGCGCCCACCATCTCTGCTTGCTGAAAAGCTGCAGAGGTCATCAGGAGCCCAGGCACCTGAGACTTTTACCTTTACCCAAGAAAGGAATAAAAGAGGTCAGACGATGACAACTGTGTCCTCAACAGCCAGGCCCCAGGAATCAGTGGCTTTTGAGTACATGGCTGTGTACTTCACTAAGAAGGAATGGGCCATCATGGTACCTGACCAGAGGGCCTTGTACAGGGACATGATGCTGGAGAACTATGAGGCTGTGGCCTTTGAAGTGCCACCTACTTCCAAACCAGCTTTGGTCTCTCATCTGGAGCAAGGGAAAGTGCCCTGTTTCACCCAACCACAGGGAGTCCTAAGCAGGAGGGACTGGAGAGCAGGCTTTATAGGATACTCGGAACTGAGAAAATATACTTACTTAGCTGAACAAATGTTACTTATAATAAAATCAAAACTTCTTCAAAATCATCAATGCTGGGAAGACAGGAAAAAGGCTTAGTTCTTGACATTCAAATACCAGTTTTCCAAGTAAGGAGTTGATGTAGGAGCCACCTTAAATGATCTTAAATGCACATTTTCTTTTTCTGTAGACTGGTTTCTGTAGATTTAATGTTTTTCATTTATTAAAATAATTCATTTTGATGTAGGAAAAGAAAAATAATGAAAGCTCAAAAATAAATGTCATTGTTTCGAAAACCCAGCCATAGTGGAGCTCTGAAAGCCCCCCCTGTATAGCTGTAAAACATCATTCATCTCTTCAGATTTTGATATATTATTCATCTGAGTTTAGTAATATTAGAGTCAGACTATGAGATAATTTTATTAGCCAAGAACTGTGAGGAGAGATGTATTTATGCTGCATCTATTTTAAAGCAAGAAGGCAGGAGGAAAGGACGACACAAAATTTGTGCTGTTTAAGCTGATAGAATCATTTCTATCCTTCCACAACTAACTATATCTTGGGAAAATGGCAGCTGTTACATTGGAAGTATGTTTTCTTTAAAAAATACATATTTTTCTGTATACTATTCACTTAAAAGAGACTTTTAATCTCTGTCTTTTTAAAAAAAGGCCTTTGAACTCTGTCTTTAAGTCGACCTTTAAGTTTTTAACTCTGCCTTAAAATTGTGTATCCTGAAATAACTCTTTGGGGCACGTAACAGAGTATTCTCTCTAGTGATGGAGAAAGAAATACAAAATACACAATTCACCCTACCACTGTACAGAACAGGTGAAGATTCCAGGTTTGGCTGTGAACTTCCTGGAAAGACAAGCTTTAAGAGGTGCTTACTGCTTGAAAAATGATGTTCATTTGGTCAGAGAGGAATTCTCAGTATGTAGGAGATTAGGGACATGTCCATCATTCTTTCACAGTTACTTATCCCTAGTGCCTGGCACACAAGCATTCAATATATAAATCAATAATGTTTATAGCTAAGATTGGACCAAGCCAGCATGGCTGTGTGGAAAGATTTTGAAAAACAAATTCAATGATAGCATGTGCAAGTCTATTATAGCAAAAACACTTTAGCATTAATCTTGTTTTAATGAAAGAACATTATTTAAGTTATATTACATAATAATTAAAACATTTATTGTTTTGTTTTTATTTTAGGTTATGGAGATAGGCAAACAGATACATATACAAAATTGCTATCATTTTATTTCACTGTAAATTTGTTCTGTAGTGAGGTATTTTGATAATAAAGTGATTAATTTTTCAACTTACTTTAGTTATGGTTTTCTACAATATTTAAGCAGCAAAGAGGACTTTCTCTATGCCTCAAGGCAAGGCTGATTCTGAGAGAACAAAAAAGCACATTTTTGGCCTTGGAGCAGTTAATCTGACCTTTGTAAGTCAACAGTACAGACAATAGTCTTTAAAACCATGGTTTTGAATTGCAAGTACCAGGTGCCAGAGAGAAGGAAAATTCCAAAAGCCTGGATTTAAATATCAAGAATCAAATCTTACAGGACTTGGAGCAAAGGGTTCAAGGCCACAGTGAAGGTGGAAAAGATAAGTGATGTCATATGAGCAGTTTTTCTACAGCACAGCAGAGGAGAGACAGGAAAAGTAAAACAAAAGGAGTGTAGCATGAACCTACTCTGGGGTTGAAACTCTGGGGAACTGGGTAATAGAAACTTCCCAAAATATTTATTCACTCTTGTATTGGGGACTCACACCAAGTCAACTCTGAAACTTGAGAAGAAAATAGTCTTGCTGATTGCCTTCATTTAACTAAGCTGCAGTAGGTGGAAATATCAGCAAGGTAGTTCTGGGTAAAGAAAAGGCCTAAGATACTGTCCACCCCACCTGTGTTTTTGTTTGTTTGTTTAGAACGAAAGGGAATTAAGAGTTACCAATCAGCAAGCCTGAAGAGTTAACTCCAGCTTGATGTCATGGGAGTTCACAGCTGCACAAAGCGGCAGAGTGGGCAGCCCTAGCTGTGAACCTCCTTTGCAGAGCTTTTGACAGTGGGAGAAATCGAGCATGGCTGACTCATTTTGCTTCTACCCTGACATGCTGCTGGCTTCACTCATTCCTGGGCATGGAGCAAGCGAAACATGGAAGGAGAAGTTTAGTTTAACTTTGAAGCAAAGATGATAACAGTCTCTTCCTAAAACTGATCACTTCCTCGTCTGTGGACTGAAATGGCCTTTGTAAGACTAATGAAAAGCTACAAGATTTGGTGGGGGGGCATGAATTCTGCTAAAATGTAGGCATGGTTTCTATAATCCCTTACTGCTCAAGAGTCATGTAGCCAGAGGTTACAAGATTTATGACTTCACCAATTGCTCCTATAGTTAACATCACCACTGTAGAACCCAAGATTGCTCTTTCCAAATGCTTTTCAAACTTTTGCATTCCAGCAACTGACCCCACCCTGACACAGACGGTCCTGTGGCCCCATCCAGAGGCAGACTCAGCAAGCGGACCATTTTTCACAGCCCTATGACTGTTCTCCAACCAATAAACAGCACCTATTCTGTAGTCTTCTGCCCACAAAATTACTTGAAAGCCTCTAACCTCTGAGCCTTTTGACCAATTTGAGTGATTCTTCCACGTGGCTAGCGTCACATTATAAACTCTTTCTTTATTGCAATACTACAGTCTCAGTGAACTGGTTTGTCTGTGCAGCAGTCAAGAAAAACCCATAGGGTGATTACAGAGGTGGAATATCCTGAATTGAACCCAAAGAGGATCACTTTGAGACAGGAAGTAGTCAAGTTACCTCAAATTGCAAGATTGAATTTTCTGCTACCAATCAAAAAAGGACCAGAGTTGAATTGTGCTTAGTAGCAGAAATATGAAAGCTGTGTTTTACTCACTTGATTGTTGTTCCATTTTCATCTCAGTCACATAGAGTTTTAAAACAAAAGTGAATACATTCTAAATATATGCTCTTCCACAAACATGTATCAGTTCACTCTTAAATAATTAAATGATATCTAACAGGGAGGAGAAGAGATTGTTCTGTGACTCGTGGGTCCCTAGCATTTAGTGCAATGCTTGACCTAAAATATACATGCACATTTTTGAATTAGTAATTGAATAAATTAATAACTGAGAATACCCATCTAGATAATAAATGCTAATATTACTGAACACTTTGTTGAAACTAAACCTTTGCCTGTATTACCTCATTTAATCTTCAACCACCTACACAGTAATATCAATATTCTTATTTTACACAGTGGGAAATTTTGGTTTATAAGGGTGAAGAGATCTACTCAACGTCTCAAGTCTAAACGGCATTTCTGAGATACAAACATATACAATCCAAAATATTATAATGCTGAAGCTTAATTTTAAAAGTTGTTTTTGAATATTGGAAGAAAATTTAGAAAGTTGCTTTCACACTGCCGTTTGCTTTTATTTATTTATTTATTTTTAAGTAAGTCTTTCTTTTAGTGTTCTCACTTAGCATCATAACATAGTAGATCTGGGAGGAACTTTATGGATTACCTCGTCCAGCCCCCTATCTAATGATTGATGGCACTGACTTCTTCAAGGGCAGAGCAAACAAGGAGTTTTTTCTTTAGGAATAAATCTTACTCTCTTCTTTCCTCTTCAGTTTTTTTCTCTTATTTCCTCACCCATTTAATAATTGCTAAAAGAGTTGGAAGGTGAAGTGTAGTGGTGTTTAAGATAAAGGATTGGTAATACAACATCAGTGAATGACTGCTGAAGGGAGAGTGGGTAAAGCCAACCCCTTTGCATTAATATACTATAAACTCTTCCTAAAGCTATGCTTTGCAAACGCCTGCTAAATGTATCCACTGTAAAAAATTTTTTTATAATGGCATGAATACTGCTATCTCCAACCTCAAATTTATTTCATTGCAAAGCAGATTTTCGTATTTTGAAGGTCTATTTTGTATATATTCTACTTTAATGTTCTGTGCCAACTTGCACAATACCCAAAATATAACAAAATATCAATCTTGTTTGAAACAATAAATAGATCTTTCAATTCATATGTCGTTAGTATTTTCTATCCTGGCATTCAAAATGTGTTTTTGTTGTTCTCTTTTCAATCAGCTTTACAGGAAAAGCATGGGTGGACAAATAGATGTACTCAAAATTGACGATTCGATGGAATGTGTCTGAGGAGAAATGATGTCTTTAAAATGTTGAATAGTTTCCACAAGTACTCATTCTTTAAAACTGTTAGACACTGAGATACATTGACAAATGGGTCTAATAGTTTCTCTGCATTGGCCATCACAGCAGAATTGGTAATGTACTCTATTATTTTGTTAGACATGCACTTCTAGTGACATTACAGTGCCCATAAAATGGTCTGGTAACTTAAAATTGGGATAAAGCTAATATATTTCAGAGTTAGTAGAAAGGTTTCTTTGGAACTTACTTTTGCATTAATATAGGATCTTACTGTATCAGCCTTCCTCTGTCTTCTGTCACCTAATCACCTAATTTTGTTCTTCTTATGATTGTTAAATTGTTCTTGCAGCTAGTTTTTGTTTAAAGACTCAGGTAGGACTATTCTATATGGTCCATCACTGCATGGCCTGGAGTAGCAAATGTGCAGCCAGGCCCAGAGTGTGGGCACAATGGAATATAACCTGAGATTGGGTCACATTACCCCAAGGGTGTCATTTCATCCTGTACCTCTAGCTCTACTTGCCGACCTGGCTTTTTAACATCTGTGATTTATGTCCTTCCCTTTTGTCCAAAAGGCTAACTTGTCAACCTCCTTCCCATGCACAAGGATTTAAATCTGCCCAACATTTAAAAGCACATATATTCATAAATGGAAGGAATCTGAAACATGAAAAGCACTTGCCAATATCTTGGCTCTTGGTCCTCATTTTGAGTTATGCATTAGGATTCTTTGATGACTCCTAAAGCTTGAATAATTAATGAAAACATGGATATGATCAAACACTCTGAAAGTAATTGGTCAATCTGCTCCTTTTATCCTCCGCAGACAGAATTATTTACGGAACTTCAATACTTATTTAAGAGAGGCTTTCTAAAAATTCAGAAGAAAGTATTTTCTTTTTTCTTATTTGGTGATCCCCCTTTCTTCTTTCCTTCTCTGCTGCGTCCTCCTTAATTTCCTTCTTAATGATTCCATTTCATCAGTTAAAATGAAGAATAAATTGTAGGTGATGAAATTAATTGTTCAACTTCGCTCAAAAATTTAAGGAAGCCATTATCTCAGCAGAAGGTGTAGAGGATGGAATTTTCAAATTCTATTTCTAATGAAGTACCTGTAGTTTTGTTTTTAATGGGGGAGTATGGATTGAATATAGGATGTTTTATTAAGATGCAGATATCCTAAATATTTGACAGAATTCCTAAACCATCCACAGTATTCTCCACAAAAGGAAAAATTCAAGAAGCTGTGAAGTATAACAGGACAAGAAAGATGGTTAATTTTTATCTTTCAACATCAGCTGCTTTTTAAAACTTTTCTGCTTCAGGCCCCAGAATTGAAACGTGACTTGAGGCTTCAACCCAGTGGTCAAGATATGATATTTTCTAAACTCCAGACTATAAAAATAATAAACGCTTATATCCATGTCTACTGACATTAGAAAAATGCCCAATACTTTTAGCTGTCCCAAATCTGCCTGTGACTACTGAAGATAAATGCCTACAGCTGTGTACTTGAATGCTAAGCACTGTCTGCAATAGAAGCAAACCAATTAATGCATGTTGATAGAGTTCTTTCTGATCCATTAACTATCATGAGTTGTTGTTATGGGTTGAATTTTATATACTGCCCCCCCTAAATTCATATGTTGAGGTCCTGACCCTCAAGACCTCAGAATGTGTACTAATTGGAAATAGGGTCACTGCAGATAAAATTAGTAGTGTTAAGATGAGGTCATTCTGGAGTAGGGTGGGCCCCTAATCCAATATGACTGGTGTCTTTGTAAAAAGAAGAAAAATGGACACAGACATGCACACAGAAAGAATGCCTTGTGACAATAAAGGCAGAGGTTTGTTGTCTTGGCTGCTGCTGCTGCCAAGGAACAACAAAGGTTACTGGTAAACCAGCAGAAGCTAGAAGGGAGGCCTGGAACATATTCTCCGTCATGGCCTTCAGAAGGAACCCACCCTGCTCTTACTTTGATGGCAAACTTTCAGACTCCAGAACTGTAAAGTAATTAATTTCTATTGTCTGAGCCTGCCATTTTATAGTATGGTAGTACTCCCTTACCTGTGGGGAATACATTCCAAGACCCCCAGTGGATTCCTGAAACCGTGGATAGTACCGAACCCAACTGCTGCTAATCAGAATATATTTCTGGTCACGTCTTACACTCACACACGTAATGCTTTTTCCGTCTTAACTAAGCACTTATCAGGCACTGTGGCTATAACTTCTTTAGTTGAGGTTTAGCAGAAAAAGTAGCTAAAAATTCTTTTTCCTTCTTCATAGTTTCACTAATAGCAGGTTTCTTCTTACTGTAGATCTTAGCAAAAAAAAAAAAAAAAAAAAAATTTCTCTATTAGATCAAAAACTTTAACCTTTAAAGGAGGTACTTTATGGCTTCTCTTTGGCATACCTGAAGTGCCACCATCACTAGTTTTATACTTTTGCACCATTATTAAGTAAAATAAGTTTCTTGAACATAGCACAGTGGTATCTTGACAGTTGATCTGACAATGGAGACGGCTCCTAAGTGTCAAGGGGTGGGGAGTATTACCAGTGCGGATATGCTGAACAAAATGAATATTCAGATACCAGATGGGACAGGGAAGGACGGCATAAGATTTTATCATGTTATTCAGAATAGTGTGCAATCTAAAACTTAGAATTTGATGATTTCTGAAATTTACTATTTAATATTTTTGAACTGCAGCTGACCACAGGTAACTGAAACTGCAGAAAGCAAAATTGCTAATGGGGGGATACCTACTGTATTTTGTTATGGCAGCCCTAGTAAACTAAGTCATTTAGTAGAAAGACGCATAAAATCTGATTTAATAGTTACAATATATAGCATGTATATTTATTTATTATTATGAGGAGACAAAGTCTTCAGTTGTTTAGTAATTACATCTGATTTGGCAATACAAAATTTTTAGAATCACCTTACAATCACATTTATTTACTCCATTTGGAGAGCAAACTACACCTTGAATAATTTACATTTTAACATCTGGGTCAGAATCACATCAAATTTTAGGAGTCTATCAAATGATAATGAGAAACTAGAAAGTGGCTTACTAAAATACTGTTGACAACCATTTCACCTTGTGATGCAGCTTTGGTATCAGAGATTACTGCAGGAGTAGAACCAGGATTTATAGAGCCTAAATCTTACACAACTTTGGGGTTCCTGTTTAAGAAAAAAGACAAGATTATATGTCAAAAATTAGATGCACATGGAATGAGCCTGTGTAAGTGATAGGTCCTGAAGCTTAGTCTTGACTTAAATCCACCTCTGGAGATAAGACAGTAACAATACAGCCCAGAGACAACACAACTGGTTCCACAGGAATTAAGAGATATTAATATCAATACCATTTTGCTATACTTCATTTCTAAAAGAGATAGAAGGTGAAACACAAGGGAAAGGATAGATGACAATATCAAAAGACACTGTAAATGCGCTAGATGGATCCATTCAGCCTAATATCCAATCATCATTTCTTTACTAGCAACTGAGTAAGACTGTGTCACCAGACATCAAGTCAATTAGCTGGTAGTGTGGCAATTTATGCTAAGAGGCAGTCAAACAGCTATTAAAATTACGAACCATTAGACTGATTAGAAATTATCCATATTATGACGGGGTATCCTATAGACACAGCTGCATCTACTGACATATCCATATCATTATGTTTCCCTTCCCTCTGTACAGTTGTCAATACTAACTTTCTTAGAGTCAGCTTAAAAGCCCATACTATTTCATATATCTATGCCTCTGCCATTCTGATTTCTCTGGCTGGATGTCACCTTCATCTTCCCAGTAAATGTCCACTTACCCTTCTGTGTCCATATGGTTCAGAAAATAATGGATGGAGCATTTATTACTTTACGTGTCTCTACATTATTCCAAGACATTTAAGTTCTTGAAGCAATAAAGGTGACACATCATGTAGAAGAGCTACACTTTTTACAGTCTGTACCTTTCTCTCCTGTTTATTCTTCTCATAGACAGTAGCATCTCCTATTCATCCTTCTAAATTATCACCAAACTCCTTTCCCAGCCTTGGTTTACTCATGTGGTCACCTTCTTCCATCTCTTGAACTGTGATAATCAAAAAACTCATCAGCCAAAGGCAACCCCTTTCTAAGAAAGGAGGGCGATAGAGAGAAAGAAACTAAGAAAACAACCTTCAGCTCCAGGTGGCAGGGGAAGTCTGGGAACACTCTATGTTGATAATATGTGTTCCTTCTTTTTTCAAAATTCAGGCACCGCAGGAAAACCTTCCTAATGACCCACTGCCACCTCCCTCACCATTAATTATTTTGTATCTATAACATGTTGACTTTATCGTATTTGTGATAATACACTGAAATTATTTTTAAGCCTATTTCTGCCAGACAGTGACCTTCCTGGGATCAGGAACTCTTTATTCTCAAGGAACAACAAAGGTTGTTGCCTAGCACAGTGATGGGCACACTATCCATTCTTAAGTAACCCTTGTAAGAGAGTAAAATATTTTCACAGGTTGATTATGTTTCTATTCTCTCAGGTCATGTTTACTTCAAAGCTACATGATAACTAGAAATTTGACATGCTCATTTTAAGAAAGACTTACATGTAGTAGTTGCCAAATAAGTATTTATGGATTGAGATGATGTCACAAGATTTGATTTTGGGAATCATTAATCTCTGTAAACAGACTTTTATGGTCCTAAGTAGAAATCATTGCAGATTTCTGAATACAAAATGTACCCAATACAGATTTCTTAATTAATTATATAATTAAGTAGCCAAATTCAGGCTAGATTTGTTTTTGGCAGTTTTAATGTGCCACATGGAAAATGACTTAACATTCCTTTGCTTTTTCACAAAAGAATCAGAAGGACATTTAGACTTCTCCCCCATGTATATGATAATCTGTCATGAAGAATTTCAAACAAATGGAAATACTGATATCACTGCAGGTGGTTGCCATTTCTCACCATGTTTTACTTAACATTTGACAGCTCTGCTCCTTAGATACTGCCAAATAAAGACTATACATAAATTCAAATACATAAATTAAGAATGAAGAAGATCACAGCAAATAGAGGAAAGAATGAGGAAAAGACTCTGACACAGGAAGAGCATAGAACATTCAGAGAAGAGAAAGGATACCTGAACATTTCCCAGACAATAGTAACAATTTGGTAAATGAACTGAACTTGTATAGAGTATTTTAGGTTGTGATTAGAGACTTGAACTTTATGCTAAAATTTAACGGTGAGTCATGAGAGGTTCTGCAGGCTAAGAGTCACCAAGGTAAATCCACTGGGCTCAAAGGGTAGAGCCCATAGTGAGATTAGAGTTTATAGGAAACATTGAATTAGACCTATGAATGGGGAAGGTGTTGGTGGGATGCTGAAATGGTTTGGAAAGCTCTAATACACTTGGGTTCCACAATCTTTGGCATAGGTATTTCTGTCTTCTTAACAGCCCCCACCTCCACTTTTATTCTAAACACATCTTGATACAACAGGACTGAGCAACTGAAAAATATATGCGAATGAAAACTGACTTCAAGTCCCATAACAGCATCTTATCAGCATCAACATACAAAGATTGTCTAATTTGTATGTCCCTGTAAAACCTATAGCCAGATGTGCAGATTCCTGCAGAGCCAAACATGTACTAATTATTTTTAGGGTCAACACGCTAAAATTAGCTAGTTAGTATATTACCATTTATGGCAAGAAAGTAAACTGCAATACTGTAAGAGGAATCAGCCACAGATAGGAAGTTCCTTACTACAGAGTATAAGAAACGTGAGCTTTTGTGGTCTGCTAGCACTTTCTTCTAGAACAGTGATTCATACTATTCTCTGCTCTCCTACTACCTGGCCAAAGGCCCCAGACCTCTCACTGAGAGCCGCTGAACTGGATATTATCCACTGATTGTCCTGGGTAGCAATTACTAAAAAAAGGTCATCCATAGTTGTATAGTGACTAATGGACCATATAAGCCACCCACCAAGAAAATAAGGTATTGTCACTTCTACTTCAAAGGAATGTGCATACATGGTGTATTTATTAATAAGAAGGTAAAGTTTAGATAAATTGAATAATATTACACTGGGCAGTTTTTTTAAATAGTGTCGAATAATCTTATAAGTAATTTGGAAAGGCTACCTCTGGTCAGTTTCCATGTTGTATTTTGAAGCTGGTTCACTACAGGTGTTAGACACCCTGTAGCTTTTATAGTAATCTACCAAAACTCTGCATCAGCTGGGTTTCCCCAAAGCTCATTAGTTTCTGATAGAAGCTGCCAAAATCTCAGTTTATACATCTGCTCTCTGAAATCTTCAACTCCAAAACCCATCTTTCATTTTCAATGGGGGTAATTTAGAAGATGGGGTTTGGTATATGGATTTTTTTTTTTTTTCCTTTTCAGCTAACTTTGAAAGAGTAAAACTATTCTGTTTGTGAAAGGATAGCTTGTGTATGGGAATGTTTCTTCCCACCAAGTCTTAGCTTTTTTTATGTGGTACAAATGAATCAAATGTCAATTTTTACTTTTGAAATGCACATATTTTTAATATCTGCTAATTAATTTATGGGTCTTGTTTAGAAACAACAATTGGCCCACAGGCCCTTTTAGGAAAGAAACCTAAAGAAGAAAGGGTCTCCTTATTTTGTTGATCCAGCATTCTGCTCATCTATTTTTAGCAGATTCTACTTCAGTTTTCCCCATTGGACAGGATCAAGGAGCTAAAACTACATCATAATGAATCTCTTCAATCAGCCTACCTGCCTTCCTACCTCTATAAAGCATAACAAAATATTAGGCTGCCAAACCCCACAGAAACTGTTTTCTTTGTAGAATAAGGAATCCTTAGAGCAGCAGCTCTCAATGTACCCCTATAATAACTATACGAAATGTATCAAAGTATGTGGAAAAGTAGGTGTATATTTTATTTTTAATTTTACATTTCCTCAGTGCTTTTCACAGTTCTTTAAATCAGCTCCCAGAAACTGGTCTGCTACATCTTTCAAAGTAAAACTAAAACACTGATGAACCTAACCATAAATAATATTGTAGTATTTTCAACAGAGTGAATGGATCATGATCATACTATGCAGGAAGCTGTGGAGACTGTGGGAGTGGGGCAATCTCAAATCATAACCATGAGTTTCAGGCCTTCCTTCTGTTTCAGGAAAGATCCTTCTGTTTCTAGATACAATCTAGACAACATCAACATTTTTAAAAAAGCAAACAGGACACTTGCTCTATAATTATTAAAATAACCTCACAGCACTGTATATAGTATTCTATAAAATCTAGATCTTTACAGCATTCCAATAAATTGCACTGGATTACAACATGTTTCATATTATTTAAATTTTAAAGTTAGAATGCCAAGACTAAAATCTATTTCCTAATTCAAGAAAAGGTAGACTAGACTACTTTTTCTATTTTGCATAGACTACTGTATAAAGACTACTATTTCTATTTAATTTTTAATTGCGAAAACCCAGAAAAATGAGTTAGCAGATTTTTAGTTTTTTCTGGAATGGTCTGACAGTAGAAAATGATTACTGAGACAATTCTTGGGGATGATTACGCTAGTGAACTTAGTGGGCCTTCTTGATATTATTAAATTAAGAGCATCGAATACATGCCTTATGGCTATAGTAAAAATCAAGTAGAGAGACACGGGGTTTGAAGCTGGTGAGATGCACTGCTGAGCCCTTGGTACTAGAACTCACAAATATACATCAGGATGAGGATTCAGAGGAAGGATACTGTGTGAAAGTTTGTTTTTGGAAATGGACAAAATGAGCGTTCAAGAAAAAAATCACAATTCTATTCCTGGGAATCAACGTTGTGGGAAAGACAGTCTTTTAAGTCCTAAAAAATTTAAACAATTTGCTACTAATAACATGGTATCTGAAAATTTGCATAATATCTGACATAATAGGCTGGTCACTTTTTAATGCTGACCATAGTTTTTTCTTACCTTTCATGATTTTGTAATGATCATATGTATTAATTAAATCATATGTTACACCTAAAGATGTGAATGATAATTAGAAGCTGCTTTCCAGTGAAGTTTCATATTTCCAGGATGACAATTATCATTCAGCAGTATGTTATCAAAGTTGTTTATATAATACTAGTTTTAACTTTTACTTCACAATAATAAGTTTTTGGTAGGTCACATTTTCAATACTATAAAGTGATTTAAGATGCATTTTATTAAGATTTAGAATGTATTCTTATCATGGACACATTTGTTAACATGTACTGCATAAGTATAGCCATGTGATACTATTTTGGACAGAATTAATATAAGTGAAGTTAACCATTTTAATTTTCAACTTAAAATTTCAAAATTTCATAGTTCAAATTTTGTTTTCCCAAGTCATTATTTATTAAATGAATGTGTACCACTACATGTCAGGCACTATTCTAAGTGTTTTACAAGCATTCATTTATTTAATACTCATAATAATTCCATAAAGCAGATAATGCTATTCCCATTTTATAGATGAGAAACTGAGACACAGATTAGTAAGTAAGGGTCCTAAAGCTACTTAGCTAGCAAAAGGTGGCACGGGGTTTTTACCCTCTAGCAGGCCGGCTCCAGAGTCCGTAATTTTAACCACTACACCACGCTGCTTCTCAGAATACCGCTACATAGGTCACCTTACATATTAGATTTCTGCAATTCTCTTATTGTAGAATGAGTATTTCAGACTATTCAGGAATAGCAGCGCCACAAAAGAGCTCCATGCATCTTCATATACACCCATACTATTTTTCTAATCCCTTGATATTTGTGTCCTTTTATTTTATTCAGCAAATACATGCTCCAGTACAATATTGGATACAAGTGGCTACAATGGTATTCTTGCCTTATGTCTGATATTATGGAGTAAGTTTTAAGTATTTCATTATTATTATTATTTGAGATGGAGTCTCATTCTGTTATGCAGACTGGTGTTCAGTGGCACGATCTCGGCCCACTGCAACCTGTGCCTCCCGAGTTTAAGCTATTCTCCTGCCTCAGCCTCCCAAGTAGCTGGGACTACAAGCATGTGTCAAAACGCCCAGATAATTTTTGTATTTTTAGTACAGATGGGACTTTACCAGGCTAGCCAGGCTGGTCTTGAACTTCTGACCTCAGATGATCTTCCTGCTTCAGCCTCCCAAAATGCTGAGATTACAGGTATGAGCCACCCCGTACCTGGCCAAGTACTTCATAATTAAATATGATATCAGACACACTTTGTCAAACTGGAAAAATTCATTTTTATTACAAGTTTCAGTGTTTTTAAATTATGTAAAATGTTAAATTCAAACATTTTTTTCTGCATTTAGAAAAACATTCATTTCTTTTATTTTGTAAATATGGTTAAGTTATATTGCTTTTTAATCTTCCATGATTGGAATAAACCCAACTTGCATCATTATGTACTATTCTTTTCACATCTCATTGAATTTGGTTTCCTAATATTTTGTAAGATTATTTATATTTATAAGAAAGAGTATTATGCATTTATCTTTTCTTCTTATAGTGTCCCTGTCAAACACTGCTTAGATTTGATTTTTAAAGCCATTTTATAGCCCAATCTCAAAATTTATTTATTTTGAAGAACTATTTATTATAGACCCGAGTCATAAGATCCTTTTCTAGAACATTACAGTCCTTCAGATAGTGCAAATTAGTAACCCACAGAATTTTTCCAAAATTAATACCACTGTAGAAAGAAAATATGCTCTTTCACTATTTCATGGCTCTTGGTGCCACCTACTGAACAATGAATGGCATCGGTACCCAGCCTTTTCCACCCCCATACTAAACTTTATACTTCTTTCAAGCGCTATCACCAACTAACATATTATATATGTATATTTTTGGTTGCTTATTGTCTATTTTCCTCTACTGGATTATATGGTCCATGATGTATGATCTTTGGTTTACGTCAACACCATAAACAATGTCTGGCATGTACTAGTTATTTAATATATATTTTTGAATGAATTAATTAATCAATAAGTGAATGAATGAATACATTTATCTCACACTATGTACTCTAGGTTTTATCTGTGTTTGTATATGGTATCAAGCTTATAAAGACTGTGTTGAATTAATTTGCTTTATGGATTTTTTCCTAGGAATGAAAAACAAGCATTTTTGACAAACAAAATACAAATGCTACACAAAATGGCATTTTTATTTAAAAGCCAATTTGTTAATCTTCTCGTTATCTTTACCATAGAATGGCCTTCTGCTGCCCTGCTCTACAAGGAACACAACTCTGCCAGTCATATGTCATCATGTCCAAGCTCTGGCTGACAGAACAAAACAAACAATCACAGCCGACAGTTTGTAATATGGGGATCACAAACACGTAGGAGTAACTCAAAGAAATGAGGCAGTCTTCTGAAAATCTTGAAGTGACATTTTTGTTTTTTATTGTTTGCTCTACTAAGTATTATTATAACTCAGCCTGGTTGCTAAAAAACTATTTTTGAGGTATCAAGAATAACACTCGAGGCAGGCCCTCCATGAAGTAATAAGGCAAAAGAAGACTTGGGTTTTCTTCTCACTTTTTCTCAGGAGAATAAGTAATAGTGATAGTTTAACACAGACAAAGATGCCTGACATTAATGAGGTCCTGAGTGGGTCAGTCAGTTTGGCTCTTTTTCTTACATCCCTTCTCTTTGGCTTCAGAATGTGAATGTCTCCTACCCTGCTGGTGACTACACTGACTGAAAAAAAAAATTGTAGATGGCTTTGCATCCAGCCAGAGGCCTACTGCTACAGCACAGTGGTGTCATTTTGTAATATAAAGGAACAAGATAATAGTTAAAAATTACACAAATAAGGTACACAGTTTACTGAGAACAAGTTAATAGCTTTTATTTTCAAGACCATCTTTCTTGAAATATTCACAAATAACATGCACATTTCTTAATGTATGCTGAATAGCTCCAAATCTAATGATCAAATGTATTATTTCTTGTTATATTATCTTAGCATCTTATGTCTTTCCATGATAAAACAAAAACAAAAATGGCTCCCAGGACACATCAATGAAGCTAGGCCATAATTGACATTTCCTTATTAAGAATTCATTGAAATATTTCAGTTTGACTGTAAGGGGTGAGGTTGCATTTATAGGAGAGTGAGCCTTCTGAAGATGGGACACTGAGATCTGATTGCGAGCAATGTGTTTTCTTGCCTTGAAGCAAGAAAACCTGTGACTGACTTAGAAGCAGATGATATCTGCAGGCAATGTCATTGAGCTTTTCCTTCACAAGGGTCATTGTGAGAAAGGTCCTTGGAGATGGAAAAAAATAATCTTATTGAAAAGAAGGGGAAAATCCAGTCACATCTTCCTCAAACTGTCCACTTTTCCTGCAGGTAGATGAAGTTATATTTTATAACTTGGTGCTATTGTGTTTAATAGTTTAATCTCAACTACTAGACTATGTTTTAGATAATTAAAATAATGTATATTTGCTTCTTGGAGTTCTTTTTGGAATACATTTAAATACATATCTACTGTGGTCTGAATGTATCCCCTCAAAATTTGTATGTTGATACCTATCACTAATGTAATAGTATTAATAGATGGGACCTTCAAGAGGTTATTAAGTCATGAGGATGGAGTCCTTGTGCATGGAAATTATTACCTTATTAAAAATGTGCAATGGAGTTATTTGCCCTGTCTGCCCTTTCTGCCATGTGTGGACACAGCAACAAGGCACCATCTTTGAAGCAGAAAGTCAGCTGTTTCCAGACACTGAATCTGCTGGAGTCTGATCTAGCATTTCCGGCCTCTAGAATGGTGATGAGAAAAATTCTATAATTTACAAATTACCCAGTCTAAGGTGTTTTTGTTACAGCAGTAAGAACAGACTGAGACAGTATCTTTGATCTTTTTAATCAACACTTTACGCAACATTAAAAATATACACACTACACTCCATCTTGGGCAACAGAATGTTGGACCCTGTACCTAAAAAATAAAATAAGATGCCAGGCGGGGTGGCTCACGCCTGTAATCCCAACACTTTGGGAGGCCGAAGCGGGTGGATCACGAGGCCAGGGATTGAGACTATCCTGGCCAACATGGTGAAACCCTGTCTCTACTAAAAAAATATAAAAATTAGCTGGGTGTAGTGGCACGTGCCTGTAGTCCCAGCTACTTGGGAGAATTGCTTGAACCTGGGAGGCGAAGGTTTCAGTGAGCCGAGATGGGGCCACTGCACTGCAGCCTGGTGCCTGGCAACAGAGAGAGACTGTGTTTCAAAAAAAAAAAAAAAAAAAAAAAAAAGAAAGAAAGAAAAAGGAAAAAAGAAATAAATAAGATAAAATAAAAATAAATACACAAACTCAAACAAGTTCAATGGACTCTTTTTTTTCTTACTTTCTTAACTATTTTCCTTTTTCTTAATACTTATTACTTTTCCTCTTCACATTACAGATTATAAAGAAATTGTTAGATTCATACAAAGGACTAAAATACAGCAGGTAGCAGGTACCTCCAAACTAACTTGTCAGAATGCCTTATCTGGAATCTAAATAAAATTTACTTATTTATTATTAAAAGATCTTTCTTTTCCACAATCTGGATACTTTAAACTAGCATCTTATTTATGTCAACACACAAACATTGAGAAAAATGACCGCAATGCCAATACAAATTTGGAAAACATTCTTGTGATCAATTATGCTGTGGATAACACAGTGAATAAAAAGCAGAAGGTTGAGTATATACAACAATATTGTAACTTTATTTATTGCACTCAGCATCTCGTATCCATTCCTTCCTACATTGATATTTTGAGTCAATATTTCCATTCATATCTATGTCAAAGATTTGGAAGTGGAGATTAGGAAACTTTAGGTAACTTATAAAGGTCACTCAACTAATAATCAGAAAAGCTGAATTTTAATTTTAAAAATCTCACATCAACCACATATGATCATAACCACTATCCTGTGTTGCCTCAGTCTACTTTACATTGGATGAATTCTGATTCTACTAAACAGACTGCTGACCACTATTAGCAGTATGTATTTTTTTTTTGAGAAAGGGTTTGGATTATATTTTCCTTCTTAATTGGAATGTCATGAAACTTTCAGTTGATCAAATAAAACCTGCTGTAGTGAACAACAATTTTAACTTCTTACTGGGAAAAAAATTCTACTTAAAACAGTGTAAAATTTACTCTTGTCTGAAAAGAATAATGATTATATTTCATGCAAATCAAGAACTGCATTTCCATTGTTCCATTTTCAGGTGACACCTTCAAGATTCTACTGAAGTATGGTAATGAGGATATTGATTATACCATTGATGCTTTGGGTTTTTCTAATCATTATTTTAAATGAAAATAGATTTTTTTTAAAAAAAAAGCAATCACAGAGGATTACTGGTTTTTAGCAATGAATTTCTCATATAAATCATTTAAATTAACTGCTTCAGAAAGTTCCTTTCAGTTTCACTTTTCTTAGAAATTATATAAAAGATTAAAGATGGAATAATTTAGTTTCTCAGACCTCAATAAGGCAGAACTCTGAAAGGATGGCCCGGCCAAAGCTCAGCTTGTCTTACCTCTTGTTCAGATCATTGGGGTTGGACAGATCTTGCCAATGATGTGAACTATAGTTCTAAAACGTCAGGTCTGATCTTACAAATGCTTACTGTCTTTGTAGTAAAATTTCAATGAATTACCATCTCTCACCTTCTAAGGGGCTCAAATAGAATGTCTGTATTACTCAGAGTTTACTCTCATATCTATTTTCACATTTGGTCTTATACTTTCCATTTTCATATCTTTTACTTGGCTACTCTTGGAGTGCTTTGGAAATTCTAAATTCCACTTTTACATAATCTTAAAAGCATTCAACTCCATCAAAGTTGAGACTTTTGTTGGAATACATCTGAAACATGCTACTGCTTTATCATACAGGTATGTGAGGTGGTCGAGTAAGTGATTATGGGTCCAGGTTTTAGAATCAAACTTTCTGGGTGCCAGCCCTTAACCCATGGGATCACAGGATATCTTTTTTTCCCATTATCTTGGGTTTATAAGAAGAATTTTACAGACAATAGAGGTAAGATACTTAGAATAGTGCTTAGTATTTAGTAAGCAATAAACAATATAGTCTATTAATATATTAGTAATATGAGGGAGGAGATGACTGTATAATATTATGAAGGAAGAGATGACTGTATGGACTTACGTGTAAAAGCTTATACTTTTTTCTGATAAACTTTAAAAGGCACAATATGCTACTATATTCCTGATACTGCTAGGCATTATGAGGATATTAGTAAAATAAAACATTCTGCCCTTATAGATCTTAAAATTTAGCCCAGAGAAGAAGATCGTAAGAGAACAATGAAGTTCTAATTTTGCCACCAAGAAAATAACTATAATAGACATCAGAAACAGAGAAAGTAAATAACCAGGACAACTCATTAAGAAAGATTTTGCAAGAAAGATGAAACTTAAGTTATACCTTCAGGAAAAGGCTTATGATGTTTTCCAGAAGCTTAAGTGGAAATCAGATTTCATTCACAGATACATTCTTATTTATTTTATCATAAACATTCTCAAAGAACTCTGAGGAAAAGTGCCACAGAACAAATTTATATGGTATTTGCATTTTTGTCATATTTGAAATGTTATTCACTGAAAAAAGTGCTTCCTTTGATATCTTTTACAGGAAACAGAAATAATACTCAACAAAATGGATATAATTAGCATTAGTTTTTAAAATATATATAATGTGTTATAGTGAGCTAATGATTACCACGAGAAGAATCTATAGTGAAAGAATCTTCGGAATGGTGAAAGTGATCCAGCTAACAGAAGCTAACTGCATTTAAATTATTACTATTCCTGTCTCCTCACTGAAGATAATGATGCAAAATTATACCAACCTTTAAATATCAGATAGTTTTCAACTCCCCTCTTCCCTTCTGTGCCCAAATCTAATTCATCAGGTATACTAGGATACAGATGGATACGGCTGCCAATTTTTAGGGGGAAAATAATTTGATTATGGAAAAGAGAAATGGACGGAAATAAGATTTTCTTCTTCTAACAAAGAGGCTTATGTAGTCCAGAGAAAGAATAAAGGTCTTGAAATCGTTTATTACATTTGCCATTTTCTCTCATAAATTTTAAGTCAGCAGTAAGGACCATGAGGAATGGCCTAAATCGAGGGCTTTCAAAGTTTACGGCACAGTCTAATTGTGTGCTTAAGGTGGTTTATATCAGCTCTTGAGAGCCAATTGTTTTATTCTCAGGAAGCTTGTAAGACAGCTGCTAAAGTTGGTCATTATTAAACATTCAATTATATAATTCTAAATTAATTATATTACAATAAAAGTAAAAAACAATGAAAACGTATCACTTCCCAACTCCTTTACTACATTTTACTATATGCTCCTGAGGTTATTTATGTCTATACTATCTTTATTGTTGAAATATTATACAATGGTGTGTATTGTGCATCTTGCCCAAATTCTCCTTCAGTGGCTACACATTGGTACCTTGAAATCTGCTATGAAAGGGTGTGGGGGAGGTTATTTACTCTATGGAAATCGGCAAATACTATAAACTAGGGCATCTTCCCCCAGACAAATCGTTGTTAACATTTTCTGTTGCAAGCTATTCATACACATAGGTACATATTTGAAATGAAAGGTCATATTGCTACACTCTATTTTCTATTCTATTCTCTACATTAAATATAAAATATTATAATATCTGTTTGCAATTAAAATAATTCTGTAATTGTCTAAAAGAATCACAACCCAAAATTTGAAGAATGGTGTGAACCAATTCAAATAGATAAGAATTTAACTAATTTAAAATATACTCCAGGAAGATGGCCGCCTAAGAACAGCTCAGGACTTCAGCTCCCAGTGAAAGTGCAGAGGCTGAGTGGACGCCGCATTTCCAGACGAACTCTTATTGCCCACAGACCAGGAGATACCCAGGCAGAGGGGTCGCCAGCGTCGCAGTCCCAGCCGCTGCGGCTGTTTTGGCCCCCGCGGGGCTGATTCCGCCTGCACAGCTGCTGTGACCACGCCCTGTTGCTGCGGTTCTCCGTACAAAAGCCACTGGTCTGGGAGCCCTCTTAGCTGGCGAGCAGAGCCCTGAGATGGCAGAGTTGCCCATTCATCTGAAATAGCCAGTCAGGCCAGGAGATTCCTAGGCAAAAAATCCGCCAGGAGCCGGCGCCGCACTTCGAGCCGACTCCGTGAGTCGCAGCATGGGAGATCCCGGTGCCTTTTCAACAAGCGACCGGAACGCGGGGTCCTTCAACTTAAAAGAAAAGACTCTGAGTCAGGGAGCCAGGTGATCAGGCTCGGTTGATCCCACCCCTCCACCCCCAACAACAATGAAAACAAAAACAGTAATTGGAAACCCTCTGGATTGAGCCCTTCAAGCCAAGCACAGCTGAACCGGGACTGTCCGGCTCCGTGGGGGAGGGGCTTCCCATTACTGAGACTCTCCACCACTATGGAGGCAGGCTGCCATTGCCGAGGCAACCCGCCATTGCTGAGGCAACCTGCCACAACAGAGAGAGTCCGCCATAACAGAGGCGGGGCCACCGTTGCCCAGAGAGTTCTAACTACGCCCATATAAACAGGACTGCAGGGAAGAGCTCAGGGCAGCTGGGCGGAGCCCATGGCAGCTCAGCAAAGACCCTGCGGGCAGGCAGTGGGTTGGCCTGCTGCTAGCTGGGCGGGTCTGACCTGAAAGAAAAATCAAAAAAGGCAGTAGTGCAACGGAAACTCATAAAGCTCCAACTCCCTGGGACAGAGACAGACAACAGGTGGATAAACCCACAAAAATGGGAAAAAACCAGCGCAAAAAGGATGAAAACTCCCGAAACCAGAACACCTCTCCTCCTAAAAGTGATCACAACTCCTCACCAGCAAGGGAACCAGACTGGATGGAGAAGGAGGGTGATGAAATGACAGAATCAGACTTCAGAAGGTGGGTAGTAAGAAACTACAGTGAGCTAAAAGAACATGTTATAACCGAACGCAAAGAAAAGAGGAACCTTGAAAAAAGATTGGACGAACTGCTGACGAGAATGGACAGCATAGAGAGGAGTATAAGTGAACTGATGGAGCTGAAAAACGCAACATGAGAACTTCGTGAAGCATGCACAAGCTTCAACAGCCGAATTGACCAAGCAGAAGAAAGGATATCAGAGGTCGAAGATCAACTCAATGAAATAAAAAGAGAAGGCAAGAACAGAGAAAAAAGTGCAAAAAGGAATGAACAAAATCTTCAAGAAATGTGGGACTATGTGAAAAGACCTAATCTACGTCTGATAGGTGTACCTGAATGTGACGAAGAGAATGAATCCAAGCTGGAAAATACTCTTCAGGATATTATCCAGGAAAACTTCCCCAACCTAGCAAGGCAGACCAATATTCAAATCCAGGAAATACAGAGAACACCACAAAGATATTCCTCAAGAAGAGCAACCCCAAGGCACATAATCGTCAGATTCACCAGGGTTGAAATGAAAGAGAAAATGCTAAGGGCAGCCAGAGAGAAAGGTCGGGTTACCCACAAAGGGAAGCCCATTAGACTCACAGCAGATCTCTCAGCAGAAACCCTACAAGCCAGAAGAGATTGGGGGCCAATATTCAACATCCTTAAAGAAAAGAACTTTCAACCCAGAATCTCCTATCCAGCCAAACTAAGCTTCATAAGTGAAGGAAAAATAAAATCCTTTGTGAACAAGCAAGCACTCAGAGATTTCATTACCACTAAACCTGCTCTACAAGAACTCCTGAGAGAGGCTCTACACATATAAAGGAACAACCAGTACCAGCCACTCCAAAAACACACCAAATGGTAAAAGAGCATCAGCACAATCAAGAATCTGCATCAACTAACCAACAAAACAGCCAGGTAGCATCAAAATGACAGTATCAAATTCACACATAACAATACTATCCCTAAATGTCAATGGACTAAATGCCCCAATCAAAAGACACAGACTGGCAAATTGGATAAAAAGCCAAAACCCATCAGTGTGCCGTATCCAGGAAACCCATCTTACATGCAAGGATACACAAAGGCTCAAAATAAAGGGATGGAGGAAGATCTACCAAGCAAATGGAGAGCAAAAAAAGGCAGGAGTTGCAATTCTCATCTCTGATAAAATAGACTTTAAAGCAACAAAGATCAAAAGAGACAAAGAAGGACATTACATAATGGTAAAAGGATCACTGCAACAAGAAGAGCTAACGATCCTAAATATATACGCACCCAATACAGGAGCACCCAGATACATAAGGCAAGTTCTTAATGACTTACAAAGAGACTTAGACTCCCACACAATAATAGTGGGAGACTTTAACACCCCATTGTCAATATTAGTCAGATCGACCAGACAGAAAAATCAACAAGGATATCCAGGACGTGAACTCAGACCTGGAGCAAGCAAACCTGATAGACATTTACAGAACTCTCCACCACAAATCCACAGAATATACATTCTTCTCAGCAACACATCACACCTACTCTAAAATTGACCACATAATTGGCAATAAATCACTCCTCAGCAAATGCAAAAGAACAGAAATCATAACAAACAGTCTCTCAGACCACAGTGCAATCGAGTTAGAACTCAGAATGCAGAAACTAACTCAGAACCGCACAGCTTCATGGAAACTGAACAACTTGCTCTTGAATGTTGACTGGATAAACAATGAAATGAAGGCAGAAATAAAGATGTTCTTCGAAACCAATGAGAACGAAGACACAACATACCAGAATCTCTGGGACACATTTAAAGCAGTCTCTAGAGGAAAATATATAGCAATGAGTGCCCACATGAGAAGAAAGGAGAGATCTAAAATTGACACCCTATCATCAAAATTGAAAGAGCTAGAGGAGCAAGATAAAAAAAACTCAAAACCTAGCAGAAGACAGGAAATAACTAAGATCAGAGCAGAACTGAAGGAAATAGAGACACAAAAAACTCTTCAAAAAATCAATAAATCCAGGAGCTGGTTTTTTGAAAAGATCAACAAAATAGACAGACCACTAGCCAGATTAATAAAAAAGAAAAGAGAGAATAACCAAATTGATGCAATAAAGAACGATAAAGGGGATATCACCACAGATTCCACAGAAATCCAAACCATCATCAGAGATTATTACAGACAACTCTATGCACATAAACTAGTAAACCTGGAAGAAATGGATAAATTCTGGACACCTGCATCCTCCCAAGCCTAAACCTGGAAGAAGCCGAAACCCTGAATAGACCAATAACATGGTCTGAAGTCGAGGCAGCAATAAAGAGCCTACCACCCAAAAAAAGCCCAGGTCCAGATGGGTTCACAGCTGAATTCTACCAGACATACAAAGAGGAGCTGATACCATTCCTTCTGAAACTATTCCAGACAATCCAAAAAAAGGAATCCTTCCCAAATCATTTTACGAGACAAACATCATCCTGATACCAAAACCCGGCAGAGACTCAACAAGAAAAGAAAATTTCAGGCCAACATCCATGACGAACATAGATGCAAAAATCTTCAATAAAATACTGGCAAACCGACTGCAACAGCATATCAAAAAGCTCATCCACCATGATCAAGTAGGATTCATCCCGGGGATGCAAGGCTGGTTCAACATACGCAAGTCCATAAACGTAATTCACCACATAAACAGAACCAAAGACAAAAACCACATGATTATCTCGATTGATGCAGAGAAGGCTTTCAACAAAATTCAACAACCCTTTATGCTAAAAACCCTCAATAAACTAGGTATTGACGGAACGTATCTCAAAACAATAAAAGCTGTTTACGACAAACCAACAGCCAATATCATACTGAATGGGCAAATACTGGAAGCATTCCCTTTGAAATCTGGCACTAGACAAGGATGCCCTCTCTCACCACTCCTATTCAATATAGCACTGGAAGTTCTAGCCAGAGCAATCAGGCAAGAAAAAGAAATAAAGGGTATCCAAATTGGAAAGGAGGAAATCAAATTGTCTCTATTTGCAGATGACATGATTGTATATCTGGAAGACCCCATCATCTCAGCCCAAAATCTCCTGAAACTGATAAACAACTTCAGCAAAGTCTCAGGATACAAAATCAACGTGCAAAAATCACGAGCATTCCTATACACCAGTAATAGACTTCAAGAGAGCCAAATCAAGAACGAACTGCCATTCACAATTGCTACAAAGAGAATAAAGTACCTAGGAATACAACTAACAAGGAACGTAAAGGACCTCTTCAAGGAGAACTACAAGCCATTGCTCAACGAAATAAGAGAGGATACAAACAGATGGAGAAACATTCCATGTTCATGGTTAGGAAGAATCAACATCGTGAAAATGGCCATACTGCCCAAAGTAATTTACAGATTCAACGCTATTCCCATCAAGCTACCAATGACCTTCTTCACAGAACTGGAAAAAAACACCTTAAACTTCATATGGAACCAAAAGAAAGCCCGCATAGCCAAGTCAATTCTAAGCAAAAAGAACAAAGCAGGAGGCATCACACTACCAGACTTCAAACTATGCTACAAGGCTACAGTAATCAAAACAGCATGGTACTGGTACCAAAACAGAGATATAGACCAATGGAACAGAACAGAGGCCTCAGAGGAAATACAACATACCTACAACCATCTGATCTTCGACAAACCTGACAAAAACAAGCAATGGGGAAAGGACTCCCTGTTTAATAAATGGTGTTGGGAAAACTGGCGAGCCATGTGCAGAAAGCAGAAACAGGACCCCTTCCTGACACCTTACACCAAAATTAACTCCAGATGGATTAAAGACTTAAACATCAGACCTAATACCATAAAAACCTTAGAAGAAAATCTAGGCAAAACCATTCAGGACATAGGTGTAGGCAAGGGCTTCATGACCAAAACGCCAAAAGCAATGGCAACAAAAGCCAAAATAGACAAATGGGACCTAATCAAACTCCACAGCTTCTGCACGGCAAAAGAAACACTCAGTAGAGTGAATCGGCAACCAACAGAATGGGAGAAAATTTTTGCAGCCTACCCATCTGACAAGGGGCTGATATCCAGAATTTACAAAGAACTAAAGCAGATCTACAAGAAAAAAACAAACAAGCCCATTCAAAAATGGGCGAAGGATATGAACAGATACTTTACAAAAGAAGACATACAGGAGGCCAACAAACATATGAAAAAATGCTCATCATCACTGGTCATCAGAGAAATGCAAATCAAAACCACATTGAGATACCATCTCACACCAGTTAGAATGGCGATCATTAAAAAATCGGGAAACAACAGATGCTGGAGAGGATGTGGAGAAATAGGAACACTTTTACACTGTTGGTGGGAATGTAAATTAATTCAACCATTGTGGAAGACAGTGTGGCGATTCCTCAAGGACCTAAAAATAGAAATCCCATTTGACCCAGCAATCCCATTACTGGGTATATATCCAAAGGATTCTAAATCATTCTACTACAAGAACACGTGCACACGAATGTTCATTGCAGCACTGTTTACAATAGCAAAGACCTGGAACCAACCCAAATGCCCAACGATGATAGACTGGATAGGGAAAATGTGGTACATATACACCATGGAATATTACGCAGCCATCAAAAACGATGAGTTCACGTCCTTTGTAGGGAAATGGATGAACCTGGAAACCATCATTCTCAGCAAACTGACACAAGAGCAGAAAATCAAACACTGTATATTCTCACTCATAGGCGGGTGTTGAACAATGAGAACACATGGACACAGGGAGGGGAGCACTACACACTGGAGTCCGTTGGGGGGAAATGGGGGAGGGGTGGGGGGGTGGGGAGGTGGGAAGAGATAGCACGGGGAGAAATGACAGATACAGGTGAGGGGACGGAAGGCAGCAAAGCACACTGCCATGTGTGTACCTATGCAACAATCTTGCATGTTCATCACATGTAACCCAAAACCTAAAATGCAATAAATAAAAAAAAATAAAATAAAATAAAATATACTCCAAGAAATTACATTTTATAACTTCATTTGACTAAACATAATGCTTTTGAAAAATTTTAATTATCAAATAAATATACTTTATATATTTTTATAGCTATATGTACATTCCAAACCTTTATAATTAATTAGTTGCCAGGTAGTATGAGGGTTTGACTACAGGTACAGATGTGGCCTCTGATTAGTCAAAAACAGTGGTTCTCAAATTTTACTGTACACCGAGGTGAGAGGGCTCTAGAAAGATGGTGAAGTAGAAAGCACCAGGAATCTGTCTTCCCACCTAGACAACAATGGCACAGGCAGAATCTGTTTGCTATAATTATTTTAACACTCTGGTGTCTACTGAAGGTTTGAAAAGGATGCTTGAAGGGCAAATAGTGGTTAATTTTCATCGATTTCAGCTATTAGCACAGTACTAACTACCCAGACCTCAGCCCCACCCCTAGGGCAGGCAACCATGCATGTGTCCTTGAAGCAATTGGCAAATGGTTTGTGGGGCCCAGAGTGGGCAGAATGAACTCTGTCATCGAAATATCAGGAGTCTATGCTCTGATTGCTGACTACTGCTTCTGATCAGAGTGCACACAATAAGATGATTGGCTGTTGCTGCACCTCCTCCTCCCACTGTAGCAAGTCCTTCTTCTTCCAGCTGAAGTGGCTTCCAAAGGAATTAAAGAACCACTGGCTTTCCTCACCTTAATTTCTCTCTTTTTCCCTCTTTTAGGAACCAGGCATTAATGACTCTAATATTAAAAAGCAACTGCATATATAGGGAAAATTAGAAAGCAAGCAACTGTACATACTCAGGGAAAGGTGCAGGCTCAGAAAAGACCTGAGAAGTTCTTAAGTTTAAACTTCAGTTTGATCCTTGCCACAGAGATAGCCTACAATTTTCTTTTAACTTATAAAACAATAAACAAAAACAACAAAACCCAGAAAATCCTGGAAAAGAGGAAGGTTCAATTTATAGAGTTACCACATTATTAGATTCAAATTTATAGTTTTCAACAAAAAAATCACAAGGCATAAAAAGAAACCAGAAAGTATGACACATTCAAAGGAAAAAAAAAAATAGAAACTGCCCCTGAAAAAGACCTGATGGCAGCTCTACTAAAGAAAAACTTTAAAAGAACCCTCTTAAAGTTGCCCAAAAGTTTAAAGAAAAATTTGGGAGAAATCAAGAAAATTATGTATGAAGAAAATGAAATATCAGGAAAGATACAGAAAATCTTTTAAAAGGAAACAAGAAATTCTGGAGTTGACATCATCACTGGTCATTAGAGAAATGCAAATCAAAACCACATTGAGATACCATCTCATGCCAGTTAGAATGGCAATCGTTAAAAAATCAAGAGACAATAGATACTAGAGAGGATGCGGAGAAATACGAATGCTTTTACACTGTTGGTGGGGGTGTAAATTAGTTCAACCATTGTGGGAGACAGTGTGACAACTCCTCAAGGATGTTGAAACAGAAATTCCATTTGACCCAGCAATCCCACTACTAGGTATATATCCAAAGGATTATAAATTGTTCTATTACAAAGACACATGCACACATATGTTTATTGCAGCACTGTTTACAACAGCAAAGACTTGGAACCAACCCAAATGCCATCAATGATAGACTGGATAAAGAAAATGTGGCACATATACGCCATGGAATATTATGCAGCTATAAAAAGGGATGAGTTCATGTCCTTTTCTGGGACATGGATGAAGCTGGAAACCATCATTCTCAGCAAACCGACACAAAAACAGAAAACAAAACACTGCATGTCCTTACTTATAAGTGAGTGTTGAACAATGAAAACACATAGATACAGGAAGAAGAACATCACAATGGGATCTGACAGGGGGTGTGGGGGCTAGGAGAGGGATAGCAGGGGTTGAGGGGATTGGCGGGAGTATAACATTAGGAGAAATACCTAATGTAGATGATTGGGGGATGGATGCAGCAAACCACCATGGCACGTGTATAACTATGTGACAATCCTGCACAATCTGCACATGTACCCCAGAACTTAAAGTATAATTTAAAAAAGAAAAATAATAAATTTTTGAGCTGAAAAGCGTAATTCCTGAGATGAAAAATTCACTAGAGGGAGGCACAGCAGGGAGAAGAAAAGAATAAGCAAACTTGACAACAGAAAAAAGGAAATTATCTTAAAAACAGATAGAAAAATGACTGAAGAAAAGTGAACAGACCCTAAGAGACCTGTGGAATACCATCAAACAAAATAGTATATGTGTTGCTGACCTATCAGAAAAAGTGAGAGGAAAGGGTAGAGAGAATATTCAAAGAAATAATGGATAATTTTGGAAATTTGATAAAAGACATGAAAATAAACATCCATGAAACTCAAGTGAACTACAAGTAAGATGAACTCAAATGAATTCACACCAAGAATCATTTTAATCAAACTTTCAAATTCCAAAGTAAGAATCATGAAATCAGTAAAAGAGAAATGACTTCTCACACAGAAGGATTCTCAATGAGATTTTTGACAGATTTCTCACCAGAATATAAGGCCAGAATGCAGTGAATCAACATATTCAAAGGGCTAAATGAAAACAAACAAACAAAAAACATCCTGTCAACCTATAATCCTATATCAGCAAAACTGTCTTTTAAAATTAAGGAAGAAATTAAGATATTCCCAGATAAACAAAAGCTGAGGAAGTTCATTACCATTGCACCTGCTCTGTAAGACATGTTCATGGGAGTCCTACATGGTAAAATGAAAAGACACGAAGCAGTAACTTGAAACCATATAAAAAAACAAGGATCTCAATAAAGGTAAATGCATGAACCATTATAAAAGCTAGTATTATTATAATAATTGTTTGTAAATCTACTTTTTGTTCTCCACATGACCTAAGAGACAAATACATTTGAAAAAATTATTAGTCTAAAGCTAGTATTATTGTAACTTTCGTTTGTAATTCCACTTTTTTTTTTTTAACATAGTTGAAGAGACTAATGCATTTAAGAGAACTATTATTAGTTTATATTTTAGGGCAAGAAACATGCAATAATTTTATGACAACACAGGAAAAGGGCTGGGAACAAACTTATCTTTATATCAGAGTTTTGTATGTTATTGAAGTTAAGCCGGTATAAATTCAAATTATGTTATAACTTTAGGATATTAACTATAATTTTTGTGGTAACCACACAGCAAATAGTGATAGAAAATATGCAAAAGGAAATAAAATAGTAGTTCAACACTTCACTATAAAAAGTCAACTAAACACAAAAGACAGTAATATAGGATATGAGGAATAATAAAACTAATATATATAGAAAACAAGTGGGAAAATGACAGAAGTAATCTCATTAACCAATCAAAAGACAGAGATTAGCTAAATAAATGAAAAAAAAAATCCAACTATATGCCGTCTGAAAAAGACTCACTATAATATCCAAAGGCAAAAATAGATTGAAAGTGAAAGGATGGAAAGAATATTCCATGCAAATACTAACCAAAAGAGAGCAGGGGTGGCTATACTAATGTTAGACAAAATAGAATGATTTTGGCAAATAGGTAAGTTCAGCAAAGTATCAGGATACAAAGTCAACATAAAAAACTTAGTTGCATTTCTATATACTAGGAACAACAACAACAACAAAAATAATCTGGTTTAAAAACAGGCAAAGAACGTTAATAGACATTCCTTCAGATGACATAGAAAAGGCCAATAAGCACATGAAAAGATGCCACAAATCAATAAGCATTAGAGAAATGCAAATCAAAGCTACAGTGACTTACCATTTCATACCCACTAGCATGCCCACCATCAAAACCACAGGAAAAAATAAAAACACAGAAAATAACAAGTGTTGATGAGGGAGTGGAGAAATCAGAACCCGTGTACACTGTAGGAATATACAATAGTATAGCTGGTGTGGAAGACAGTAGAGAAGTTTCTCAAAAATTAAAAATATAATTACTATATGATCCAGCAACTCCACTTCTGGGTAGCTACCCAAAGAATTAAAAACATGATCTCAAAGAGATATTGGTACACCCATGCTCATAGCGGCATTATTCACAATAGCTAAAATGTAGAAGTGACCCAAGTGTCCATGCGTGGATCAATGGATAAGCAAACTGTGGTAGATACATATGATGGAATATTATTCAGCCGTAAAAAGAAAGTTCTGACACATGCTATAACACAGATGAAACCTGAAAACATTTTGCTAAATGAAATACTCCAGTCACAAGAAGACAAACACTGTAACATTCCACTTATATATGAGGTAGTTAGCACAGTCAAAATCATACTGACAAAAAGTAGGATGGTGGTTGCTAGGGGCTGAGAAGGGGAAATGGAGTGTTATTACTTAATTAGTATAGAGTTCAGTTTACAGGATGAAGAGAGTTATGGAAATGGGATGGTGATCATGGTTGTACAACACTATAAATGTATTTAATAACATGGTATACTTTAAATTGTATACTTTAAAATTGTTAACATGGCCAATTTTATATGTATTTTACCATAATAGAAAACAGACGAGAAACAAATTCGTGTGTACAGAATCTTCTGTAGGGTTTGAAAACATACAGATTGTTGGGGAACACCCCTAGAGTTTCTAATTCAGTTGTTCTAGAATGGAGCCAGAATACCACATTTCTAATAAATTCGCAGGTACTGCTGGTACCGCTGGTTCAGGGACCACGCTTTGAGAACTGCTAGCCTAATTTATTTAGAGTAACACCAAATGATTTGCCCCAGTTATTCAATCAAGATGAGCAGACTACACCACAGTCATTCTGCTGGTCCTCAGGATTTGCTTGAGAAATGAGTATATTATTTCAGAACAAAAACATATAAATACAAGATTGATGATCGATTATGGAAAAGCTGCACCAATATAATAATGTGTCAACTTTTGGAAGTCACTCTTTCTAATGTAAAACAAGGAGTACGGTGGCTATTCTGTAAAGAACCTGATGAAGGCCGGGTATGGCGGCTCACGCCTGTAATCCCAGCACTTTGGGAGGCCAAGGTGGGCAGATCACCTGAGGTCAGGAGTTCAAGACCGCCCTGGCTAACATGGTGAAACCTCATCTCTAATAAAAATACAAAAATTAGCTGGATGTAGTGGTGTGCACCTGTAGTGCCAGTGACTCAGGAGACTGAGGCAGGAGAATCTCTTGAAGCCGGGAGGTGGAACTGCAGTGAGCCAAAGATGGTGTCACCGTACTCCAGCCTGGGTGACAGAGTGACACTCCCATCTCACAAAAAAAAAAAAAAAAAAAAAGAAAAAGAAAAAAAAAAAAGAGAGAGAGAGAGAGAGAGAAGCTGAAGAAACTGACTGTGACAAATAAGAAATTTATATCGGAACTTTGTCCCCAGTTCCAGCTACATAGCTCCTAAAAACCCTTGGAATCTCAGGGGAGGTAATAGTGTCTTTTTCATACTAATGAAATAACTGGTGGCTAGGAGCTCCTATATAGCATCAGGATCAGGATTGGGTCTGGTTGCTAGAAAGTGAGGTTAGCCCCACTCTTCGACCTCTAACAAGCGAACGAGGGGCTCGAGTTTGAGTTAATTAGAAATGATTTAATTAATCATGCCGACATAATGAAACATCCATAAAAAACCTTAACCTATGGAGTTTGGAGAATACCTGGACTGATGGACACACGGAGATTTTGAGAGGATGGTGGGCCTGAAGGGGGCACAGAAGCTCCACAACTCCTCACCCACATCCCTAATGAATTTCTTTTACTTGACTGTTCTCAAGTTATCCTTTTTAATAAACTGGCAATCATAAGTAAAGTGCCTTTCTCAGTTCTGTGAGCCATTCTAGGAAATTATCAAATCTAAGGGGAGAGTTCTGGGAATCCTTAACTTTCTAGCCAAGACTGACAGAAGTATGAATAACCTGGGGACCTGATATTTGAAACTGGCCTTTGAAGATGTTTCTGCATGTTTTCTTGTAAAGGTTTTATTGTTTTATACATGATATATAGATTTGAAATGACCTGCAGTTGATTTATATGTATGGTATGTGTTAGGGGTCTGTTATGGTTTGAATGCATGTCTGCTCCAAATTTCATGTTTAAATGTGATTCTCAATATTGTAGGAGGGGCCTAGTGGGAGGTGTTGACCATGGGGGCAGATTCCCCATGAACAGCTTAGCTCCATCCCCTTAGTGATAAGTAAGTTCTCATTCTATTAGTTCATGCAAAAGCTGATTGTTCAAAAGAAACCTTGTACATTTACTCTCTCCCTCCCTCTCTTGACACGTGATATGCTTGCTTTCCCTTTGCCTTCCACCATGATTGGAAGCTTTCTGAGGCCCTCACCAGAAGCAGATAGATGGTGATGCCATGTTTCCTGTACAGTCTGCAGAATCATGAGCCAAACAAACCTTTTTTCTTTATAAATTACCCAGTCTAACATATTCCCTACAGCAACACAGAAAAGACTAATACAGGGTCATATTCACTTCTCTTATATCCAACTGCCCATTTATATGAAGGTCACTTTCCCCCAACTGTTCTGTAGATCTCTTTGCCATAAATTAGGTGATTACATAAGTGTTGGTTGGGCCTCATTTTTAAGGGACTACAACATGCTGTACTCTACAATTCAATATATATTTATTGAAGTACAGCATTTACAGTGATCCATTAAAGCTACTGGAGAGATCTAGCAGGGTGAGGTGGCTCATGCCTATAATCTTAGCACTTTGGGAGGCTCAGCAGGGTGGATCACCTGAAGTCAGGAGTTGAAGACCAGTGTGGCCAATATGGTGAAACCTCGTCTCTACTAAAAATACAAAAATTAGCTGGGTGTGCTGGTGTGTGCCTGTAATTCCAGCTAATTGAGAAGCTGAGGCAGGAGAATCTCTTGAACCTGGGAGGCAGAGGTTGCAGTGAGCTGAGATTGCTCCACTGCACTCTAGTCTAGGTGACAGGGCAAAACTGTCTCAGAAAAACACATAAATAAAAACAAAAAGAAATGGAGAAATCTACTTCAAGATAATGGAGAAAAGGCATTTTTATTTTACTCCCCTTTCTTAAAGCCCAGCAAAATCAACAGAACTAAATGTATGTATCTATATTTAACAAAGTAAGGAATGTGCTAATTCTCAAAATGATAATGGGCTTATTTTCTAAATCTTATGAAACTTGAATTCAAATCTAGTTAAACACTAAAAGCTAATCTCATTCCAATTGGTCTGAATTTTCCCTAAAAGCAAACATCATCATTCTGAAAAGTCCAATGTGTGAGCATATTGTTTAGAGCTTCTTGATCTAGGAGGATCATGAGACATAGGAAAAGTATGGACTATCCCATTTATGGCAATACGTGGTTAAGTTTCTATTTGGAAATGTTGATTTTAGGTACACGGAATTCTTGAAGTTGGTCAGTAAATTGAACTAAATGCTTGGCATTTTAAACATGTTCTTCAAGGAGAGTGTCCCCGAGCATACTGTTGCTCTTTAATAGATCCCAGGCACAGGAAGACACAACCTGCAGGCCCCTGTATGTACTTCTGGATCCTCAGGGATGGCTGAAGCTCAAACATTGCCTGGAAAGTGGCAGGCATTCAACATATGTTTGTTAAATTGATCGTTTATAGCATAGTAAAGACTCACATTTATTGACCTTGATTTTCTCATATGAAAACATGGTATTACAGTAACAACTGCCATCTCACCTCAGAGAGATGTTCTGAGCAAAGGAGATAACAGATGAGAATTTTGTTTATTACTGAAAATTCTATTTAAAGGCTTTATTATTTCTAACATTACTTTCCTCTCTTAGCATATTCAGTTTTCCAGGAAAACAAGGTTGATACTTAAATAAGCAAATACAATTTACATTAGGCATAATCCGAACCACATCTCTCCTGCTGTATCAAGTGTATTTGAGAAACTGGTTTCCAAACTTTAAAAGTATTTCTTCTACTGTATAGCTCCCTAGATTCCTTTTTCTTTTCCTTTTCCTTTTATACAATGCCGAGGTTGGCTTTGGGTCTTCCAGGTCAGCAGGTAATAGAATGAAAGGAAAATTAGGAGGACTGAGGTAGAAGTGGCTATCCATATGTATTATGGCTTCTCCAGGTCAGTCCTAGTGTTCTAAACCAAGTTGACATTCTATTTGCATATTGCTAGCTCTGCCTATGGTTTATGTGAACATGCACACATACATACATGGACATGCATGCATGTGTGAGTGCATGCACGTGCACACACACACACACACACACACACACACACACACACATATTTACTGTTATTCCTATATCAGAAAACGGGTCATCTGTACTTGTGTATAGAGGATACACAAATATAACCTAGACATGATTATGAAAAAAACCTCAGCACACAGATATAAAAATCAGAGAGCTTTAAATATGTCTCTGATGTGGATAAATAGAACTGTAACCATGCAAGAGTCTAATCTAAAAAATCTGCAATTTGTATGCCAAACAAGCAGAAGCCCAAGCTCATTTAAAGTCAAGGTAAATTACAGCTGTTACTTTAGCCAATGTATCAGTCCTATCATTCTGACAGACAGGAAAATTCAACGAGCCTGACAGAACTTCACAAAGAAATCCTGATCACTACCTCCTTCCTTTTACATGTTTGAAAATGATCTGTTGTCAAATTTCCACTGAGTTTAATAAAAGTTTACCTGAAAAAAAGGATAATTCTTGGTCAATCATTTTCTTTAAAACGAGTCAGTTAAACACTTCGTTGGTACTTGTTCAGTTTTTAAGTTGATGTGTCTTTGTAAGAAAATGCCTTTGTAAAACATAATTTCCCTTTTACATTAAACACTTTTTTCCTAAATATCAGAAAAATGTAGTATTCTATAATCCAAAACCAAAATATCTTCTAACAACCATGTTTTAGCTTTGTCTTCAAATATTAGAGCTCTTGCAATAACCCCGTGATAGTTAGTAGAATGTATACATTAATTTCATATATTCTTCTAATTGACTCTAAAACTATTGATTTAGGAAATATAAATGGGATTAAAGAGAATTCTAATCTTCGTGTGAAATAATGTTGAAACTATGTCTTAGATAACGAAGGAAGAAAACAGATGGAATTACTGCTTTAGTGTAGAAAATGGGGGCTCAGAATGCAATAGTATATCCATTAGAAAAGGGTCCTGGCGGACATCCATGCACACTAGCTCCTCTAGCAAGTTTATCTTACAGTGAAGGTGTGCACATCAGGCCTGATAAGGCTAGATCCTCAGACTACCTGACCCTTTCTCTTGTGATTCTCTGTTCCTCAGGCAAGCCACCAACTTCCTCTTGACTCCCTATGTAGACATCTCTTCAGGATCGAAATGCGCCAATAAGCTAATAAAGGTATCTAATTTACTTGGCGTTACAACTCCCAATGTGATTCTGTGATCTTCAATGTGGCTCCATGTTAGAATGACCTGGGAAAATTTAGCAACCACTTCTATCTGGCACATTCCAGACCAATCAAATCAGAATTCCCTGGGACTGGACTTAAGCACTGACATTCTACAGTTGATTCTCATGGCACCCAGAGTTAAGAACCAGAGTTATATTAAACTGGCAATTTGGCTTCTGTCTTTGGTTGTTGTATATCATTTCCTCATGATCAGATTTAATGCAAATTGGCAAAATTAAGATTTTTGGGAGGAAAATGGTGGATACGAGGTAAGACTAAATTGCAGCTCCCACTCCGATGAACAGAGCAACGTGTGAAGACTCACATCGTGAACTTTTGCTCCAAGAACGACTTCAGGAACATACCAGGAAAGCCAAGAGAATCCACAGACTCTTTGAGGGGAGTGGATTGCTCCTGTAGATCCCAGGGGACAGCTGAAAACTATCAGTGCCCAAAGTATGAAAGTGTGCAAACAAGATCATCTGTCCCCAAACACTCTAATTGGGGAAACAGAAGGTTCAGATCACAGGAGAAGTATCTGACATTACCTGGAGCTGAGACAAATTTAGAGAGCCAAGTGAAATACAGGCATAGCAGAAGCAGCAACAAGAGACTAATGGGCTATCTTGGTCCCCAAGGAAGCCATTTCTGACTGTCCTACAGAGGTCCGTGGGGAGGGCTGCCAGAGGAAGTGGGAAAAGACCACAGGGAGAAGGAAACTTCCAGCTGAACTTTGTAACAATTGTGACAGAACATAAAGTTTTCAAGACAAAACTTGAGGGAGGGAGTGAATCAGGAGTGCAGACACAGCACAGAAGCCATGGCAGGAGGGAGGTGTGAAAACTGAAAGCCCAGCTTGTTTTCTCAGCCGGGGAAACTGGTAGCCTGGGGCAAGTTCTTAGCTCTGTTTACTTGCAGCCTGGAAACAGGAAATAAACTCTGGTGCTGTTATGGAGGCATGGTGGGAGTGAGACCGGCTGCTTGCTGCTTGGGCTGCGTGGGAGGTGACTGCAACTGCCAGCTTTTTCCACTTCCCGGGCACCCTGCATGACACAGCAGGGGCAGCAAAAGTCCCCCTGGAAACATAACTCCATTGGCCTGAGAACCACACTGCCATCCTCCACAGCAGCCATGGCAAGCCCTGCCCAAGGAGAGTCTGAGCTTGGACATATATCATCCTGAACACACCTAATGGTCTTTCTCTACCCACCCTGGTAGCCAAAGACAAAGCTCTTGGGAGCTCTAGGGCACTGCCCACTGCCTGATCCTCCCTAAACTTCCTCAGCTGATGCTTTCTTGAAAGAGCTACCTCCTGGCAGGAGACTGACTAGCACAAAAATAGTGGATTAAACAATCAAAACTAAGGACACTCACTGAGTCTATTTCATTCCCCTGCCACCTCCACTGGAGTGGATGCTGGCATCTGCGTCTGAGAGATCTGCAGAGGGTTCACATCACGGGACCCCCAGTACCAGCCTGGAGCATGGTAGCCCTGCTAGTGGTGAGATCCAGAAGAGAGACAATAATCACTACAGCTCAGCTCTCAGGAAGCCACATCCATAGGAAAAGGGGCAGAGTACTACATCAAGAAACTACCCCATGGGACAAAAAATGTTAACAGCAGCCTTGAGCCCTAGACCTTGCCTCTGACATAGCCTACCCAAATGAGAAGGAATCAGAAAAACACTTCTGGTAATATGACTAAACAAGGCTCTTTAACATCCCCGGAAAATCACACTAGTTCACCAGCCATGAAACCAAATCAAGAAGAAATCCCCGATTTGCCTAAAAAAGAATCCAGAAGGTGAGTTGTTAACCTAATCAAGGAGGGACCAGAGAAAGGTGAAATCTAATTCAGGGAGATACAAAAATATATATTCAAGAAAACAGGGGAGAAATCTTCAGTGAAATAGATACCATAAATAAAAAAAAATCACAACTTCAGGGAAAAAAAGGATGCACTTAGAGAAATGCAAAATGTTCTGGAAAGTCTCAGCAACAGAATTGAACAAGCAGAAGAAAGAACTTCAGAACTCAAAGACAAGGTTTTCTAACTAACACAATCCATCAAGGACAAAGAAAAAAGAATAAGAAAAAATGAACAAAGCCTCCAAAAAGCTTGAGATTATGTTAAGCAACCAAGCCTAAGAATAATTGATGTTCCTGAGGAAGAAGAAAAATCTAAAAGTTTGGAAAACATATTTGGGGGAATAATTGAGGAAAAATTCCCCAGCCTTGGTAGAGACCTAGACATCAAAATACAATAAGCTCAAAGAACACCTGGGAAATTCATTGCAAAAAGATCATTGCCTAAGCACATTCTTATCAGGTTATCGAGAGACAAGATGAAGGAAGAATCTTAAGAGCTGTGAGGCAAAAGCACCGGGTAACTTATAAAGAAAAACCTATCAGATTAACAGCAGATTTCTCAGCAACCCTACAAGCTACAAGGGACTGGGGCCCTATCTTCAGCCTCCTTAAACAAAAGAGTTATCAGCCAAGAATTTGGTATCCAGTAAAACTAAGCTTCATAAATGAAGAAAAGACACAATCTTTTTCAGACAAAAGATCATTCAAGGTTATAATTAGCACCTTTACATGCATAAACTAGAAAACCTAGAGGAGATGGATAAATTCCTGGAAATATACAACCCTCTGAGATTAAACCAGGAAGAAATAGAAACTCTAAATAGACCAATAACTAGCAGCCATATTAAAACGGTAATAAAAAAAATTACCAACAAATAAAAATAGTCCAGCACAGGGTGGATTCACAACTGAATTCTATGAGACATTCAATCCCATTTACACTACAGAAAGAGGGAATTCTTCCTAAATCATTCTATGAAAGCAGTAACACCTTAATACCAAAACCAGGCAAGGACATATCTAAAGAATAACAACAACAACAACAACAAACTACCCACCAATATCCCTGATGAATGTAGATGCAAAAAATCCTTAACAAAATACTACCTAACTGAATCCAACAGCATATCAAAAAGATTATCCACCATGATCAAGTGGGTTTCATACCCAGGGATGCAGGGATGGTTTAACAAGTACAGTCAGTAAATATGTTACACCACATAAAGAGAATTAAAAACAAATTCATACAAGTATCTCAATAGACATAGAAGAAGGATTTGACAAGATCCAGCATTCCTTTATGATTAAAACTCTTCAGTAAAATCAGCATAGACAGACATATCTCAATGTATTAAAAGCCATCTATGACAAACCAACAGCCAACATAATACTGAATGAAGAAAAATTGAAAGCATCTGCCTTGAGAACTGGAACTAGACAAGGATACCCACTTTCACCACTTCTATTCAACACAGTACTGGAAGCCCTAGCCAGAGCAATCAGAGAAGAGAAAGAAATAAAGTATATCCATATCAGTAAAGAAGAAATCAAACTGTTGCTGTTTGCTGATGATATGATCACATATCTAGAAAACCCTAAAGACTTTTCCAAAAAGTTCCTGGAATGGTAAATAAATTCAGCAAAGTTTCAGGATACAAAATTAATGTACATAAATCAGTAGCTCTGCTATACACCAACAATGGTCAAGCTAAGAATCAAATCAAGAACTCAACACTTTTTACATAGCTTCCAAAAAAAAAAAAAAAAAACCTAGGAGTATACCTAACCAAGGAAGTGAAAGCCCTCTATAAGGAAACTACAAAACACTGCTGAAAGAAATCATAGATGACACAAACAAATGTAAACACATCCCATGGATGGGTAGAATCAGTATTGTGAAAATGAACATACTGCCAAAAAAGCAATCTACACATTCAATGCAATTCCCAGAAAAATACCATCATCATTCTTCACAGAACTAGAAAAAAACAATCCTAAAATTCATATGGAATAAACAAAATAGCCCACATAGTCAAAGCAAGACTAGGCAGGAAGAACAAATATGAAGGCATCACTTTATCCAAGCCATAGACACCAAAAGAGCATGGTACTGGTATAAAATAGGCACACAAACCAATGGAATGGAATAGAGAACCCAGAAATAAAACCAAATTCTTATAGCCAACTGATATTAGACAAAGCCTATAAAAACATAAAGTGGGGGAAGCACACCCCATACAGAAAATGGTGCTGGGATAACTGGCTAGCCACATGTAGGAGAATGAAATTGAATCCCCATCTCACATTATTTAACAGTCAACTCAAGATGAATCAAGGACTTAAAACTAAGACCTGAAACCATAAAAATTCTATTAGATACAATCAGAAAAACCCTTCTAGACATTGGCTTAGATAAGAACCCAAAAGCAAATGCAACAAAACGAAAAGACAAATAGATAGAACTTAAACTAAAAAGCCTCTGCACAGCAAAAGCAATAATCAGCAGAGTAAACAGACAACCCACAGAGTGGGAGAAAATCTTCACACTCTACACATCTGACAAAGGTCTAATATCCAGAATCTACCAGGAACTCAAACAAATCAGCAAGAAAAAAAACAACAATCCCATCAAAAAGTAAGCTAAGTACATTAACAGATAATTTTCAAAAGAAGATATACAAATGGCCAAAAAATATATGAAAAAATGCTACTGATAAGGGAAATGCAAATCAAAACCACAGTGTAATACCACCTTACTCCTGCAAGAATGACCATAATCAAAAAATTTAAAAATAACAGATGTTGGCATGGATGTGGTGAAAAGGGAACATACTTCCACTACTGGTGGGAATGTAAACTAGTACAACCACTACGGAAAACAGTGAGGATATCCCTTAAAGAAGTAAAAGTAGAACTACCATTTAATCTAGCAGGTTCACTATGAGTTATCTGCCTAGAAGAAATAAGTCATTATACAAAATAATACTTCCACATGCATGTTTATAGCAGCACAATTTGCAATTGCAAAAATGTGGAACCAGCCCAAATTCCCATTAATCAATGAGTGGATAAAGAAATTCTGAGATAGATACATACACACACACACACACACACACACACACACACACACACACACCATGGAATACTATTCAGGCATTAAAAGGAAAAAATTAATTGCATGTGTGAAATATACATACATACACACACCATGGAACACTATTCAGGCATTAAAAAGAAAAAGTTAATGGCATTCTCAGTGACTTGGATGGAATTGGAGACCATCATTCTAAGTGAAGTAACTCAAGAATGGAAAACCAAACACCATATGTTCTCACTCATAAGTGGGAACTAAGCTATGAGGACACAAAGGCATGAGAATGATATAATGGACTTTGGGGACTTGGGGGAAGGGTGGGAGGGGGGTGAGGGATAAAAAACTACACATTGGGTAAAGTGTATACTATTCCAATGATGGGTGCACCAAAATCTCGGAAATCACCACTAAATAACTTATTCATATAACCAAACACCACCTGTTACCCCCAAAACTTACTGAAATAAAATAAAAGATTTTTTGATTTGCAAAGTTGAAGACCAATCTCTAGATCTTTTGATCCTTGAGGTGTGGTTCTCTGAATCAGCAGCATCCACATTATCTGGGAGAGTCTTAGAAATGCAGAATCTCAGGGCAGACCCAAGAATGTGTATTTTACTGAATCAGAATATGTATCTTAATAAGCTATTTGTGGATTTTTTTTTTGTCCACTGAAGTTTGAAAAGCATGGTGCTTTAGTGTTTCTCAAAGTACAAATCTTGCACCTGGATATCTGAATGATGTGACAAATGACCACTTTTGGGCCATACCCAGAAGGACCACAATGAGCTCCTGATTATGCAGCCAGCCAGCTTTCTGTGCCTACTTTGTCATAACTTTCTCTTTCATCATCAATATATATTGCAAATAATTCTGAGAGATACAGATAACCATGGTCACAAACTGCTTATGAAATATGAACTATTTTAAACTTCATTATCTAATCCAAACACACTAGCGGAGTGGTAATTCTATCATGACTCCTTGCTGTTATCCAGCCACTAAGAACCAGGCTGGCAATAAAGGTAGTTATTAAAAAAGAAAAGGAAAATATTTTTAATACATTTTATATTTTTAAAAATTTGCCACTGAGTTATTGTTATTTGTGCAGTTAGCAGAGGCTCTCTTCAGGAGAAATGAACTACCCAGTGTTCACACAGAATTGGTCATTCTACCATAACATACTGAATAATGTATGAGGGGTCAAAGATTATTTAGAATAAAAATATTCATAATAACTTTCACTTCTTAACTTACATCAAAATGGAAAACAATATTAATGCTAAATCATTCATTCACTTTTGTTTACATTCTGAAGCTTGTATGGCTAGAAGTCCCTCCTAAGGAAATGATAAAAAGTGCATGTTCATTTTTCTTTCTTCATTGGTAGACAGCAAGTACCTAAATGTTCACGTCTGTGAACAAGAAGGGAATAAAAGAAACTTCCACTATTTTAGGGAAAAGTTAAATGGGGAAGACACTTAGTCATCAATAAGAGTTCATGATCCTGATTCATGAAGTACCTCAGAAAGAAAGAGCTACCATTGGAGGCCCGTTTTAAACAAGCTTTGCAGATATGACTCCCCAAAACACAATTGCTTGATAACAGAATAGTTGTTTTTAGGATGCTATGACATCACTTGTTTTCCTACCTTAAATCATATCATTAATATTTGTTTGTTTTAATGAATTACAAGATGCAGATGGGGGGTCACTGCTATTATTTGCTATTGGTATCAAAAGAAGGAAGGTTCTCTCTACTTCACATGCTCTGCTGACCTTTCTTATTAAGAGAGGATTAAAGCATTTGAATGAACATTTTCATATGAATTCAGAAAGCAAAAGAAAAGGTAGCTGATATTCTTCCTGGGCATCTCTGCTTTTCTTGAATGTGCTATTTGTGGCAGATTTTCAGTGTATCTCCTGAGTAAGAGTTAATAAATGTGATTAAGAGATGCCATGGAAAAAAAATCCTACTTCAACTATTTATAAGTCAAGTAGTTCAGAGAACTGGTTATCAGAATGGCAAGGATCCCAAATAGTTATTTTGTAAATATTAAAAGACACACTATATGTGTATGTGTATATGTATATATATATATATATATATATATATATGTGTGTGTGTGTGTGTGTGTATGTGTATATATATACATACACATATATATACATAATGTGTATATATACATACACATATATATATACATATATATGTGTGTGTGTGTGTGTGTGTGTGTGTGTGTGTGTGTGTGTGTGTGTAATCTGCTTTTTTAAAACATGGGGTCTTGCTATGCTGCCTAGTCTGGGCTTGAACTTCCGGACACAAATGATTCTCCCACCTCAGGCTCTTGAGTAGCTGAGACTACAGGTGTATGCCCCTGTGCCCAGCTCTGCATTTTCATTTTAATAATCAGATGTTTAAATGCAATCATCCAGGTCATTAAAACCAGAGAGCATCTGAATATATTTGTTCTTCTTAAACCCACTGAAGTGTTAAAAATATAAACGAATGTAAAAATAAACCCAGTATAGTAATGGTTAAAAAACAGTGCTATCAAATTAAATCTTAAAGAATTTCTAGAAGATAACACATGTATCATGTAAGACTGGTGGAGAAACCATGTAAAATTTAAGAACTCACAACAGTATAAAAACAGTATTGCCAAGAAATGAGCCTTCTCAAAAGATCCTTATTACAAACCCAAGATGTGAGGCAGCAGAGACTGGGAGAAAGGCTGAAGGGTGGGCAATCGGTGGGCCCAGTAATAAAAAGGCTGCAAAAAAACCTCATTAACTCCCCCACTTTCAAAATTTCTCATTCCTGAGTTTGCTCCAGTTAAAGATGAAAGAACAACTCTCTAAGGTAAGCAATCTTCCACCAGGGATTCATACTGTGGGTGCTGGAATCCAAGCCAAAAGTGCAATCATGTCCCAGGCAACTTTTGGATCTCTTTACGAACCTTGAATTTCAGCTAGTCATACACGCAATGCTAGAGACCGTTTGGCCAAACACATGCCACGTCCAATCCTGACAGCCAGGGATCCTATAATCAGAATCTAAGGTTCACTGTCCCTGAGGCTCATTAGACGAAAAATAAACCCAGTCTAGCAACTAGTACAGATCACTCTAGACTCTATTCTTTATAACATCAAATGAATAATCGTATTTCTTTAGAATTCTCAAAAATTCAACTTACTATTTTTTAAGGTTCAAAAAAGAGGTTGAATACAATAATGCTGAAGGCTAAAGAGGAAAAAATGGATTAAAAAAAAGAAAACGAAAAAATCAAATTAGGAATATGGAAAGTCAAAACAAGAAATTATCTCAGAACACAATGTAAACAGAAAAAGAAACTTACTTTAAAAACTAAGTTCTATGAGATAAAAAAGATCAATTTAAGAGACCTAATAACTAAAAAAACAGTCATTCCAGAAAGAGGTAACAGAACTAATGGGGAGGAAATTTAATTGAAGAAAAAAATAAATACTGAAAAAAAAAAAAAAAAAAACACTTGGATGTAGGTAAGCTAAATTCAGAACCAAATAAAGAAAAAAAAATTATAGGGTCATATAAAAATTAAAAACGTGTTTTTCCATATGTACAGGAATCATACTTGAATCAAACTTGTAAGCAAAAATATGAAATAATTTTACAAAAAAACACAATCTCTATAAGACATAAGGAAAGAATAAGTCAAACCCCAACTTTTGTGTTATATTTAATTAGCATTTTGAATTCATATTCATATTCATGTAAAGTTTCAAAATGTTTTGATTTATAAACCTATTATTTCTTATTGATGTTTTCAAGTCATGAAACAAAACAAAAATCCAAGATGCAGGAATATAAAGGGTAAAAGAAAAGTATACCAAGAGCTCAGGAAAATGTATTTAGCTCCAAATAATTGTTTATGATGTAGCTGTGAAGTATCCTGCTTTTATTACATAGAGATTCATGAAAGAGGGATAATGGAAAAATGTAGTTTAAGACACTGAGGCTGAAACTTTAAAAAGAAAAACTACAAAATATGTAAGGTAAATAGGGAGGAAGAAGAAATAAACATTTGCCAAATATCTTCTTCCCTTCACAGGAAAGGTAATAGTGATTAGACGTTTTCATCAATAGCAACATTTGTACTTAAATACATCTATTAAAACCTTAATGACAATTTTCTGTAGTAGAAAAATAAACTAGAAAAAGATAGCAATAATAAGACCAAAATATATCTATTAATCTTAAATACGAATTCTCAGACTGGGAAAAATATATGCATATATACCCAAATCTAGCAACTAAAACAAAATAACATATATATTTATATTTGAAAATAAGTAAATACAAAATGACATATTAGGAAAATATTTGAAAAAAGGGGAGTTGACAATATTGATAAGAAAAATAGGATTCAAAGGAATTAATGTGGCCTAAGATGATATAATGACTACAAGCCTTTATGAATCAGACAGCATAGCTTTAAAATATGGAAAGCAAAATCTTTAGAAGAAAATTTACAGAACAATAATATTACCAAATTTATCACTACTATTTCAGGCATCAAAGAGTGACAAGGTAAAACTCTATTTAGGACAGAAATGATTTGACTAATAAAGAAACAAACATTTGATGTCAAGAAAAAAGAAGCAATAATAAGGCAACTGTATTCTTTTTCATGATTGCCTTTGAAAATTTACTCTGTGGCAGCCAGGCCTTTCTTTGTCTTGGATGAAGTCTCAGGCAGCGCCCATCTCTCATTTTCTCACTTTTAAATAATACAAAATCTTTCTATGTGCTATAGATGGACACACTTCAAGGGGAGAGGGGGAAATAGTCACTTCCTCTCTACTGGCCGCATCTGAAGCTGCTATCTTTCTCCCAGTATCAATCCACTAGACTGCCAATGTTCTGAGAAGTTTGAAAGGTGGTGGGGAGAAGTAAGGATGAGAACAGCTTCCTAACCTGAAAGAGTTGTAAGCTGGAATCAGTATTCTTCCAGCTCAATATATGCATAATTCTTTCACTCCTCAGTCTGCCTTGTGACACCCCTGAGGAACACTTGTTGCTTGGGATCCATCACTGAAACTGTCTGATGCATTTTCCAGCTGGCTGCTTATAAGATGACCCTCCTTCCCATTCTCCACCACTTTAGATTTTGGTTCTCAGCAATTCATGCCCATCCAAAAAGTTTTCTTTTGGAATTCCACCAAACATCCAGGTTGCAGTCTTAGGAAAAATCCCAATAAGACAATCCCAAGTAATTCTCTCTTTGCATATATCCACAAGAAACGTGCGGTGTTTAAAATCAACCTTTGATAAAACAGCTGTTCACCAATCACAGCCTTCTACTGAGCTGACATGAGTCACTTCCATTTCCTGCCCTTCGGTTTTCCAAGCATGTCAGGCACTAATTGACAGTGTGTCACTTGTGCTTCCAGAGAAAACTTCATGTTTTCTGAATGGTCTCTTTGAAACCTCTCTTAAAATACTTAAGGTTGGAGAACAAGTATCTCTTGCCCCTCTTGTGGTCTATGTGGGGATATGCCACACCATTCCAACAATTTTTTTACAAAGAATTACCTCTTAGTTAATAATTCCTTTTCGTCTTTTCTGTCATCTTTTATAGGTGGCCAGAGAACTAGATGTTAAACACATCCTTTGTAGGATGTGCAGGTGGCATGTTTCTTCAGAATGTGATAGAAGTTGTCCACTATTGCTTTCTACTCTTTCTGGCCTCACTAGAAAGGAAGAAAGTGCCATTTTCACATCTTGTTACACAATGAATTGGCACTGGAGTCAGTGGGTCTACCTTAGCAGACTCTAATTTTCCAATGTCTATTATAGATCAGATAGTAGCAGAGAAGACTAGAGTATCTCCATCCAGCTCAGGTCATGGAAATTGTTTCCCATGACTGTGAAGGTAATCTGGAACTCAAAGGCAGCATAAGACAGTCTTGAAGAAGGAATGGCTGAGCATTTGGGGATTTGCTATGGCTAACAAATATGTGACATTAGAAAAAATATGCATTGCTTCCATCACTTCAAGTGATAAAGAGGAAGAGAAAAAACCATAAGCTGTTTGAACAGATGAACCAGGGCTATTTCTAAGCCTCAAATTTTCATTTGGGTACTGAACTCATATATAAGGTATTGTTCTTTCAGCTCAAGGTCAGAGAACACAGTGGCTTTACTCCATGAATACCTACCTCCCCAATTCTGAGAAAAATTACATGACGTTTTAGATATCTGAAGGGGACACAAATTTTGAAACTAATTTTGACAGTGCTTTCTACTCCACCCTCCAAAATGCAAAAGTTATCAGATCCAAAAGGAAAACTTGGGCCTGCTGCTTCTAACGGAACACTCTGCCCACACAGGAAGCTTAACTTGAAGACAATTTAAACAGGAAGAATTGAAATTAGTGTGCACATACCTTAGTCCTCAAAATAGGACAGGCAGAAACTAGGAAATATACTTTCAGTGACTGAACACTTCACCTTTCAGGCCCAAGATTACTCCATCCAAGACCACAACACACACTTACCCTACCAGACTAAATGGCTTCTGACTCAGTTAGGAACAGGATTTCCAGAACTCCTTGGTACAAAAAATGCTTCATCTAGTGGGAATTCAGAAATCTAGAGCTGTAACCTTTCATCTCCAGAAAGACCCTCACCAAGAGAAATTCAATGAAAGTACCTTGGGAATACACCCATCCCCCCCAAAAAAGTGGCATAGTGTTTCTCCATAACGCCACAAGAACTTTAACATTGCTCCCTGCCTCCCAATTTTTCATCTTGTGGAACATACCTCAGCTGCCCATTTATGTCTGTATAGTGTCAATGAAAAAGATTCTATATCCAGAAAGAATGACACTAACTTCGGAGACAAATTTCAGAAATAATACTTCTGACTATGAATGCGATAGTCAGGCCATTTAACCAACGGGCACTACACTATAGTGAATTCCAGCACCCTCCTTACTGGTAGAATGTAGGGTATGAACAAACTAGGTGACTACTGGAAGCCTGCACCATATCTTGTATTAGGTGTGGATTTTACGCGTATACAAAGTGAGAGATGAGAGTGGGCCACATTTGTTGAAAAAATATTTATTGAGTAAATGCACTGTTCTAGGATCTAGGGACATAACAATGTAGTTTACATTCCAACGGAGAGAGGCATGTAATAAACACAATTTGTCAATGAATTAATTAAGACGTAGTGTTTCAGATGGTAACTAACAGCAATGAAGACAATTCAGTCAGCGTAAGGGGATTGGTAGGTACTATTTTTGATTGGTTGTCTAAGGAAGGACCCTTTAATAAAGACAAGTGTTCGTAGAAACCTGAAAGTAATGATGCAGCAAGTCATTAACACGTCTGGGGAAGAGTGTAATAGAGAGTGGGTGGTACAGGCAAAAGTCCTGAGCTGGGACTATTTTTGGCAGGCTGAGGGAAAAACAGGGAGACCAGGGTAAAGTAAAAAGTAGTAGGAGAAGCCAGAAGTGTCATCAAGGGCCAGATTGTACTTGTCATTCTAGGCCTTAGTGAGCACTTTGAATCTACTTTCAAAATAAAGGTTTTGAGCAGAGAAGTGATGTGACATGAGTTGTTTTTAAAAAGATTATTCTCACCTTTAGATGAGGGTCACAGGGTCATATGGGCAGAGGGATTAGTTCAGATCGACTGTGGTAGTCAGGAAGGGAGATAACAGTGACTTGGCCGTGTGTGTGTGTGTGTGTGTGTGTGTGTATACACATGCGCGTGCATGCAGGGTAGAGATGGAGGAAAGCAGAGATAAGATAGAAAGACAGAAATTCACACCTACCAAATAGGGACTCAATGTTCTTCTGTGACAAGCAATTATGCGACATTTATAAAACTGAATCACTTACAAGGATATGAATTAAACTCAAATGATTCTAAAAAGTGGAATAGAAACAGGCATCTTTCCTTAATCACAATGAAACTAAACTCAAAATTAACAATGGTAGATTAGACAGCAAATTCAACCCATTGGAAATATTTTGAAGTCATCTATGTAACTTTGAGCTTATTATCTTACTCTTATTAAATTAAGCACCATACAGTCTCTTCTTGTTTGCCTAGGTAGAGCAAGACTGCAAAATTAAAGGCTTACATTTCCCAGATATATGTCTAAGAACAAATATTTCTGGAGTCCAAGGTTCTTGTGATTTCTCTCCACATCCTAACTCCCAGTATTTAAAATGCATACATTTCTCCCCCGGTTTTTTTTTTTTTTTTTTTTGCAAGTATATGTTTCTAAAGCACACATATCTTTGTAAAGTCTTTTCTGCCCTTTTTCCTATTTTAGGTGTTATTTTAGTTAAGAATTTTCTTGTGCACACCGGGTCTGCATCTTGACTGAAGGCTCCTCCACAGTGATAACAACAGTAGAGGTACTCTCCAGTGTTAATTTGTTCATGTATTTTCTTTTTTCTTTTTCTTTTTTTGTTTTGATATGGAGTCTTGCTCTGTCACCAGGCTGGAGCCCAGTGACGCAATCTCAGCTCACTACAACCCCTGCGTCCCGGGTTCAAGCGATTCTTCTGCTTCAGCTTTCCGAGTAGCTGCGACTACAGTTGTGTGCCACCGCGCCCAGCTAATTTTTGTGTTTTTAGTAGAGACAGGATTTCACCATGTTGGCCAGGAGGGTCTCGATCTCTTGACCTCATGATCTGCCCGCCTCGGCCTCCCAAAGTGCTGGGATTGCAGGCCTGAGCCTGTGCCCGGCCTGTTCATGTATTTTCAAGGATAAATGATCAATGAAGGCCTTTCCACAATAATTTCAGAGTTTACTACCACGAGCTCTGGTATGACTAAAGATTAGTTCTCTGGCTGACGTCTTTCCCACATTTATTACATTTACATAGTTTTCCCCCTTTAAATTCTCTAGTGTCCATATAGGCACACACTCTGGATAAAGGCTCTTCCATATTCATTACAGTTACAGGGTTTCTCTCCAGTGTGAAGACAGAATATGCATTAAAGGCTATTCCATGTAGATTTCTACCCAGTATGATTTTGTTCAGGTACTTTAAGGAAAGCATGATGACTGAAGGACCTTCCAGAGATTCTACTCCTTGCGAGTTCTCTGTACAAAGGTAAACATTGAGGTTGAAGGTTCTCCCCTATTCAGTACATTTTCTCATTTTCTCATGTTGTCTAAGCACATAATTTTCCCACATAGATTTAACTCCTGTTTCTCTTCAGTGTGAATTCACTTACCTCATTTGAAGAATGATTGCTTATTAAAGCCTCTTCCAGACTGATTACGGAGGCTTTCTCTGCTATATAAGTTCTATTTACCAGGAATGGGTATCTTCTTGGGGAACACCCTATGATTCATTCTGGAGAAACAATTCACTGAATTCATTGGCATTCCATTATCCATAGCGCAGCACTTATCAGACATGGCAGGATTCACGCTTTACAAAAAACTTGATGTATAGAATGAAGAGATGCCTTTAATAACCCCTCATTCCTCAGTCAACATTACAGGTATCCTATTGAGGGTATACCAATCCCAAAGTCAAGGTGGAGAAGACTGCAGCTGGAGTTCACATCAGAATATTCATACTGGGAAGATACTCTATAAAGAATCCTTTAGCATTCAGTTGAGCAACAGATTCAGACCAGTGCTGAATTACCTATTATTGAAAAAAAAACCTGTTAAAGATGTAATGTTCTTAGAAATGTTGAGTCCAGAATTTGGTAAGAAGTAGTAAATAAGTAGATAAATCCTCTTCAACATATTTATACCAGTGATTATGTATCAAGCAAAGGTTGTTGAAAAGCCTAAAAAAAATGTATGTATTGCTCTTAAAACGTCTTCAGTTTCTTAAACTTTGCTTTTTAAGTTACTTACTTTAAGAATAAAGAACATGTTGACCACTTACTATGAAAAAAATCAGTTTAATAATATGGTTTTATCAAAATCATCAAGGATTATGGGCTCTTACATTATGTATCTTTAAGAACTGGCCCCAGTATTTTCACTCTACTTTGTAGGTTACAATACACTTTTAAGACTTAGTCCTATTTTCATTGCCAGTTCTGAATGACAACATTTCCACTTTGAGATTCTTTATTTACATATGTTTTGTTTGGTTGCTTTTCAGGAGAGATATATGGGTGATACATTTTCTAATTTCATGAACAAGAAAATGACGAGTTGACCAAGTTTAGAATTTTTAAATTACAGCGTTGGCTCTTTAACCCTGTAGAAATAACTTAGTTCTTCAACAAAGAAGTTGAAGGTAAAAAATAATGGGAGGGGTCGTTCATAGATTAAGTTATGCTTTAGAGACATATCAACTAAACGATTTGTGAATGTATTTGGAATGCTGATTTGAATTAAGTCAGAAGTGAATATATAAACTGGGGATGATTTAAAACCTAACTGGCTTTTTAATAACATTACAGAAGTGTATTTTAGGTATGGTAATGATTTGTAGTTATGTGAGGTGTTTTTTTTTTCCTTTTTACAGAGTCCATACATAAAGAGTATTTATGAATGAAATGATACAGTGTCTTAGAATTGCTTACAAGATTTGGGAGGGGGTGGGAGAGTGGGTAGAGATATAGATGAAACCAGTTGGCAATGATTCAATAACTGTTGAAACTTGGGAATGGGTATATTTAGGTTGATGTGGAAGTCTTCCTACTTTTGTACATATCCGAAAATTTCTCTTTGAGAACAAATGTGGGGTAGAAAGCTAGTTATTTATTCTTTTCTACAACTGTAAAAAGAGATCTAAGAATATATGGTTTTCTTGGCAAGCAAAGTTTTATTTATTCACTATTTCCTGCCAAAATGTTAGATTCTTTTTGCTTAAATTTCAACATCTTGACTATGTCCATGTCTTGGTCTTTTAAAATTAGTTTTATAAATTTTGCAATATGCCAAATTACATCTTTCAGCTTTGACATGTTTCCTTCCATTACATGGTTGTCATTTTAGTTTTTATTTAATTTATTTATTTTGAGATAGAATCTTGCTCTTTTACCCAGGTTGGAGAGCAGTGGAATGATCATACCTCACTATAAACTTGAACTCCTGGGCTTAAGCAACCTCTTCCTACCTCAGTCTCCCCAAGTGCTGTAATTACAGGCATAATCCACCTCACTTGGCCCATTATGTGTTTTAATAGAATTTTTGTTTAATTTGTTCTGATTTCTTCAGGAATTCTTTGTTGTTTTCTGTATCACATTTTTCTTTTCTGTTCAGTTAAATGCTATTATATACATTCTGAAATCTTAGCGCTCATTTAATTTTCTGTTGCATAATTGCTGCTCTTAATTGCTTTTAAAACTTTTGAAATTTCTTTTATAACTTCAGAACCTTACTTTCTTATATTATTGATCTCTGAGAGGGCTCCATTTTAATAATTTCTCTTTTTAAACCTATCAACTTTTATCCCATGTAGCCTATGTTTTCTTCCTTTGTCAAAAAGATGAGGCAGACAGAATGTGGAACTTTTTGCCACACATAAAATATTTTTTAAAATTAGCTTTGGATTGTTTATAGCAGCTTTTACCATAATTGCCAAAACTTGGAAGCAACCAAGGTGTCTTCAGTAAATTAACAGACAAATACACTGTGGTACATCCAGAGAATGGAATATCACTCAGTGCTAAAAAGAAATGAGCTACCACCACATGACAATACATGGAGGAAACTTAAAGGTATATTACTAGGTGAAAAAAGCCAACCTGAAAGGGCTACAGACTGTATGATTCCAAGTACATGACATCCCGGAAAAGGGAAAACAATGGAGGTAGTAAAGCCATTAGTGGTTTCCAAGAGCTGGGGAAAAGGAGGGACGAATATGACTATTCAAGTGCAGAGGGATTTTTGGGGCAGTGAATCTACTCTTTATGGCACTACAGTGCTAGATACATATAATTATACATTCGTTCAAACCCCTGGAATGTACAATACCAAGAGTGAGCCCTAATGTAAACCATGGAATTCGGGTGATATTGATGTGTCAATGTAAGTTCAGCAATTGTAACAAACTTACCACTCGGCTGCAAGATGTTGATAATGGGGAAGCTATCCATGCATGTGTGGGGACCAGGGTATGCAGGAACTCTGGGTACTTCCTGCTCAATTTGGCTGTGAACCTAAAACTGCTCTAAAAAATAAAGTCTACTTTAAAATAATGTTTTTCCTCTGCCTTTTGACTACTTTATGCTCTATTTTACTGTAAAATCTTTTCATAGGCTCCACTTTTTCTTTTTTTTAAATATTGTCAAAGGTGGAGGACTATCTATGCCTGATAGTGCTTCACAAAAACAGGGCAGGGGATTCTTTATAGGCTTCCTCATCTTATGCTTTCATGCTGTTAGAGAAGTTCTTTTAAAGCCCAATCTAGAGGACTTGCTTCTCATATGCTGACATAGTAAGACAAATGAGAGGAGCTGCTAAGGCAGTGAATGATCCCAGCAGGCCAACTTTGACTCTGTATGCTTTCTTCCCTGCCTTTGCAGAAACCTCTGGGTCAGTGGCTAGATTTGGTGAGATCTGGAATCTTTCCAGGTGAACCAATAGTCTTATTTCTTTGGATCAATTTTCTTAATTCTTCAGTCAACAAAACACTAAATTGTCATGTAAACATGACATCTTACAGAAAAAGTTAACCCACCTACTTAGCTATTCAGAGATGTCTTTTTGCCATTTATTCCTGAATAATTCATCAAGAAGTTATATTGTTTTAAAAATAAAACTCTCATGGCTCCATTACTGACATTTGTCTATGGTGGGTGATTGGTAATGGTTTTGTGAAATTTGCCAGGCTAAAATTATTACAGCAATGCTCCATGGAAAAGAATTTCAGGGCTTTTATTTTTCCCATTTACCTAAGTATTGTTTTCTGAGGAAAATGTTTAATCTGACCATTTACTACTTCACTTTCCTCTCTGTGAAGGTTGGGTGATTATCTATTCAACTGAGACTGTTTCTTTCATTTTCATTGTGCATAATTAATTGTACTATCTACTCAACTGACTATCAAAGCACATGGATTTTCCCTAGGCAGCAGCATAAAGGACATTACAGTTTCATGTCAAAGAATTCTCTGTTGTCCAAATATCAAAACTGCAGTTATAAGAAATAATATGCCTGAAGGATAAGCAGTTCATTTATTCCTCTTAATAACCTAAATTTTATCCTTGCTTTAGTTGGGCCACCAATAAGTTGAACATGTATACTGCCTTCTAAGGTCTTCATTGAAGTGCTTTCTCTGGATTTTATTTTGGGGGCATACCGTCACTTTTGTTCTGAAAAACAAGTACTAGTATTGATAATAATGACGATAATGTTGATGCCAATATTAATTTCCCCGAAACTGGCTCCTCCTACAATCTTCCTGTAGTGCTCCTCTTACCTCATCTAGTTAGTATATCAACTTCATCTTCTATTTGTTCAAACGAAAAGCTCTGGGGCCATCACTTCCTTTTGACCTCTGACACCCACATGGAATCCTTCATTGCAGCTTGTTGACTCTAACTTCCAAAACCTCCAGATGCTGACTATCTTTCACCGCTTCCACTGCTATTACCATGATCCAAGCTGCTATTGCTACTCACCTGGAAGCTTCCTGATTTCCTTTGACTCTTCCCCATTCCCAACACACAGCCAGTTCTCAACAGAAAAATTAATGTATGTCATTAAAAGTCAGATCACATCATGCCTCTGCTCTAATTCTTCAGTGGCTGTCAAGCCATTCAGAAGGCAACAAGGTGTTTACAAGGCGCTACCGGGTCTGGCCCCTCATTAGCTCCTTGACTTCATCTGTCTGTCACTCTCGCCCTATTTCCCTTTCTTCAGCCAAACTTGTCCCCATGTAGTTCCTTAGAAAAGCAAACAGTCCATTCAGCTCCCTCTCTCTGGAGTGTCCTCCTTCAAATAACCTCATGTCTACTCTCTAACTCCTTCAGAAGGGGCCTCCTTCAGCTACCTTATTTAAAACGGAGACCACTGACCTTGGCACTGTTTAACCTCATTTCAGATTTTTCTCTCCATGGCATTTAATGTCATCCTACCATACTATGCATTTTACTTAAATATTTTGTCTGTTGTCTGCCTCTCTCTAGTCTAATAAAGCTCTCTGTGTGCAGGGATTTTGATCTGTTTTGTTTACTATTGTATATCTAATGTTTAGAATGGCATCTTACATGTAGTAAGCATTTGATAAACTTACGTTAAATAAATGATCATGAAGAATAATGACAACATTAGAGGCTAACATAAATTTCTCACTCAGTATTGGCCAGGTATTGTTCTTTACAGAAATTATTTATGCCTCACATCCCTACGACATTGGTACTTTTATTCTCCAGAATGGGAAACTGAGGCCCTTGGGGGAAATTTAGATGAGATCACACAGGTGGAAGTGACAGGCCTGAAATCCAAATCCAGTCTCTTCATCCTCAAAGCCTTTGCTTTTTAAATTACAACACTGTGCTTGCTTTTATCAGAAACTCATATGGCAATTGTGTTTATTTTTCCTCTTAAAGAACATTTTTCACTATTTGAGATAATTTCCCCTTTCTGTCCCATAGATAAAATTTCTCACAAGTCTTAAGCTATGTTTCTCTAGATACTTGGTTCAGTTTTATCTTTTGGATACTGGAGTGCTTTAAATGTCTGTTTCCATCTGGGTTCTTCACTAGGAAACTCAGAAATTTGCAGCTAAGTTTTAGCATGCTAATGTTAACCTTGGCTTTATTCTACTTTCTAAAAGCTTCTGCTGCCATCCAAACTCCAATTTTTAAAACATTTATTTCTTCATTATAGTGTATTGTATTTGTGTAACCTCCTCAAATCCCCTTTAGAATAAGATGCCATGTAGATAAATATGTTTATTACTTAGAATTGTGTTCTTGTACCAGATTATATTGGTTTTTTATAAAATTGGCTGATTCTCAATAGTCCTTTAGTATTACACTCTTAGCTTGTATTGTGTGTGAAATACTCTAAGGAGCAGCAGTGAAACTCAAAACAAGTAAACATCACCTTTGCTTATATTTAATATGCAAGAGAAATGTTGTCTGGATCATGTCTACTTTTTTTTTTTTAGATGGTGTCTCAGTCTGTCACCCAGGCTAGAGTGCAGTGGGGCGATCTCGGCTCACTGCAACCTCCGCCTCCCGGGTTCAAGTGATTCTCCCACCTCAGCCTCATAAGTAGCTGAGATTACAGGTATGCACTACCACACCTAACTAATTTTTTGTATTTTTAGTAGAGATGAGGTTTCACCATGTTGGCCAGGCTGGTCTCAAACTCTTGGCCTCAACAGTGAGCATCTCGCCTCAGCCTCCCAAAGTACAGAGACAACAGGCATAAGCTGCTGTGGGATCTTGTCCACTTAACACCAGTATTCTGTTGAACTAAGAATGGCAGAAGAAATTTCTAGAATGCCACAGGGCCTCCCAAGTGACACACTCTTCTCTCGTGAGCATTCACAGCTGCATGTTTCACTCTTATTCAAAACCAAATTTTCTGTCTACCTCTCAGAGTTATGTAAAAATCCTGTTTAAAAGTGTTAATTTTATTTCTAGTTCCATATCATTTGCCTACCCTTATTTTCTCATATCTCTAATCATTAATTCATTTTCTTTTTTATTCCACAGTATTGTTTATATTTATGTGTGGCTAGACAACACTTAGTGGCAAAAACTCAATGTTTCCTCTCAATGTTTTCGTTTCCCTTTCATCCATTCTAAACAGACTCTACTTTATTGGGGGAGGCATGGGGCATGTAAGAGAAGAGGAATAGCTTGCAAATATTTCTTTCTTTTGTTTTCTAAATATCTGTATCATTAAAATAACTTAGAGGGTTTTGTGGAACAGGGAAAAGGAAGGCAGAAGGGTATTTGTGAGCAAAAGTTGTGAGAAACATGGTGCAAGGAAGGGATGAGGGAAACCAAAGAATGGCCAGTGGGACTTAGGACAGCACAGATGAGCCCTAGCTGTGGCAGCAGCACTGGGGAGGCAGTCAGGCCCTGGAGAAGCTATGCAGTGTGTCTAGAAGGCTGGACAATAGGTTTCACAGAAAACCTCAGATCCCCCAGGTTAGCACAGTAGTAATGGAGAGCTGAGGAGTCATGCAACCAGAGAAAAGGGAGCTTCCCTGTAGCCACCATCTAAATGTTGACCTGAAAAAGACTGGCTATGGCACTCTGAAAGACACTAGAGCTGCGGAACGATCCTAGGGATGAGTAAGATTTCAAGAAGGGCTAAGGTTAATTTCCTACCCATTCCTGAGGCTCCTTAGGCAAAAACTGAGTTGAGTCACAGAAAATAACTTTTTTTTAAAGTGACATTTTGGCAAACTTGAGTTTTCGGAGTGAGAATTACACTACCTATATCAATGTAAGCTGTAAGTTCTTTTGGAACAAGGCACAATCCAAACTAACAAATAAATACATTAACCAAGAAAAAACATACAAATAAAGTGAGATGGGTGGGAGATGAAGAATTTGGAGTTAGAATGCTATTATGTTGATAGTTTGAAGCATAATTTCTAAATGATATTCAAATTATCTGGCTACTGAGTATCCCGAAGGCTAGAATTAAAATTTTTTTTTTTCACATTTCTCCTTACTGTAAGATATACTATACATCTTAATGCAGTAGTGAGGAATAAATGTAACATACTTTATTCATCTAAATCACTGATAAACAGTTGTTACCGTTTTTAATTATGTATTTTCAGTTCTGTGCTCTGAATTTTAAAACATGATCTTCATACTATTTCTCTTCATTTGTTAATTTTTAAAAATTTTACAAACTATTTATAGCACATGGAAAACTTAATAATAATCAAAATTATGTTCTCAGTTAATTTTAATTTTACTATCATAGTAGTCACACAAATGTTTTCCTGTGAATATAGAACAAATAGTTCTTGCAAATGATTACAGGTCTTTCTAGTGCCTTGCCAAATCTAATTCCATTATAATTCTGAGATGTTATGTCTGAACTCTGAATTACTTTCACAAGGCAGGAAAAATAAATTCCTAGGATGTTAAATTGCAGATAAAATACGCTTTTCCCATTGGTTCTGCCTTAAAATGTCCCTCTGGGATAATCTGCCTTTGCTACATGGGCTTTCCCTAGGGATGCGGGATTGGAAGGCACAGTTATCAAGGCACCCGTCCTCTTATGTGTGCTCACAACTTTCCTAAGAAATTTAAGATCCATAGTCTATTAGACTACTTGCAAAACATCCCATATTGATTTCCAGTTTATAAACTGTATTGGAAAAAGCAGTGTTCCAGGCAGAGTTTATTGTGTCATTTAAAGTTTGATTTTCTTTAATTAAATGGCAGTATAAAAAAAATTGTTACAGGCTGGACACGGAGGCTTACATATGCAATCTCGTTGGAAGGCTGAGACTGGAGGATTGCTTGAGTCCAGAAGTTTGATGCTGGCCTGGGCAACATAGCAAAATTCCATCTCTACAAAAAATTAAAAAATTAACTGGGTGTGGTGTGGACCTATAGTCCTCCTACTCGGGAGGCTAGGTGGGAGGATCACTTAGAGATTTGAGGATGCAGTGAATTATGATCATGTCACTGCACTCCAGCCTGGACAGCACAATGAAACTGTCTCTAAATAATAACATTACTTGAAGACTATATGAAAGTATCCAAAGGGGTTAAAAATTTTAGGCCTAAACCCTCTTACACATTTATAAACTTTGAAGGAGATACAATAGTGAAAAATGACATTTTTGTTAGTAGTTTCCATGGCATGAACCTTTTGTAAATATTAACATTTATAATGTCATATACTTTTTTAGATTAAAAATAAGTCAAAATCCACACTAAAAAGAAAAAGCTAAATTTTTCATGTTAAGGTCAATCTGTAATTTCAAAGAAATCTCTGATATAACTTCCAATAACTTAGAGACTGAGAAACTTTTTGTTCATAATGGGTTTCTAAACCCACTCTTTTTCATGTTTATTATAGAAGCCAATTTGTGTTTCTTTTGGACCACAGCATCGAAATCTTATGAGTGTTTGTTAAGAAGGCAGATTGCAGGGCCGCATCCCAATCTATTATCATAACCTTAGGTTTTTAGTACTCTAATGGGCTTGTCGATATTCAAGAATTACCGCACCAATCTCAGTCGTTCACTAAAATTTACACCTGAATGCCATCTGTACAAAAACATCTTATTTTTCATCTTATTTATTTTATACACAATTTAGTTCATAGGAGAATCAATAAGTACTGTTAAGCCACAACCTTATCCTATTCACAACACTGCAGCTAGACAACAGAGGGAAGAAAGTTCATAAAATAAGAAGTATTGTAAGATACATAGCCACGTGGCCTTCAAAGGGAAGAAACCTGGAGTCATGCATCAAATGAGGGATGAATGTTTTTTCTATAACATCATCAACCAAAGAGAAATTTAGGAAAAACATGTCGTAGTATTAGGGAGAGAGATAAGGCAGGCATTTCTGATCTTTAACACTCAGATTGATCTAAATTTAGCCAAGTTCTTCTGGTCTCAGTGGCCTCCTCTGGAAAATGACAAAGAGTTGGGACTACCTGACTGATTACATTAGTAGTTTATGGTTCCAACATTAAAGGTGATCGCGAGGACTTGACAGCACAGTATGAATTATCAAGAGAAAGTTATTAGTGATCTGCTACTTTTTGCCAACAATGCCTTGCCCAGGTATTTCATGACAAATATAATTTCCAACTGCTTTAATTAGATTCTGTTAAGTACAAGTTATATTAACCTTCACATTTGTTTTATCCTTTTACTGTAAAATATGTTGTATTTACAGAAGAGCATATAAAACCTTCATAGAGTTTATCACAAATTGTAAAGTGGTCACTAGTGTAATAATCAATCAAGTCAAGAAACAGAACGGATCCCCTCCTCACCCTATGTATCCTTCCACAAGCACAGCTCTTTCTTCCCCAAAGGGGTAACCACTGTCCTCACTTCAGAGTACTGATTTCCTTATTATCTTAAGCTTGTTGCTTCTGTTTAATTTACCTAAACAATAGTCTAGTTTTGCCTATTTGTGAGCTTTGGATAAATGAAATCATATTGTGTGTCCCTTTGTATTTTTCAGTTTTGCTCAATATAATGTCTGAAAAGTTGAGCCACAGCATTTCTTTAACTTTCATTGCTATGTAATATTCTATTCTATGACATACCACAATGTACCCATTTTGCTGTTGGGTAACGTTTAGGTTGAATAGAGCTTGGGATATATTAAAACAATGTTGCAATGAACGTATATATTCTGTAGCACATAAACATGACTTTCTCTGTGACATATACCTATGGATGCAATGTAAGGTTACAGGGTATGTGTATCTTCAACCTGATAATGCTACATTATTTTGTGGAGTGGTTTTTGCCAGTTTATACACTTATCAGAAGTGAATGTGCATCCCTGAGGGCTCTGTCACTACCTGTGTAAATCTGTCACATTACATAGGCCATTATTCACATTTACTTATCCATCCACTTAATTAATAAGACTGTCTGTGCTCCAGGCAATGTGCTGGGTAGTAGGTACAAAAAGGTAAATACAACAGACACACTTATTCACTGTGTCCATTACAAATTGCTCATGCCTGTAATCCCAGCATTTTGGGAGGCCAAGGTGCATAGATCACCAGAGGTCAAGAGTTTGAGAACAGCTTCTCTAAACTGGGATGAAACCCCATTTCTACTGAAAATACGAAAATTAGCCGGGCATGGTGGCAGGTGCCTGTAGTCCCAGATACTTGGGAGGCTGAGACAGAATTGCTTGACCCTGGGAGGCGGAGGTTGCAGTGAGCCAAGATTGTGCCACTGCACTCAAGAGTGGGTGTTAGAGACTCTGACAAAAAAAAAAAAAAAAAAAAAAAAAAAAAAGGAAAGAGGGAGGGAGAGAGGGAGCAAGGGAGGGAAGAAGGGAAGGAAGGAGGGAGGGAGGGAAAGAGGGAAAGAGGGAAGGAGGGAAGGAGGGAAGGAGGGATGGAAAGAAGGAAGGAAGATCCTGAGTGCCCCTCAGGTTTCAAATTTCCATCAATACTCCAGTGAGTCGATGAACTATGAACAAAAATTTTCAGGAGAGTCCTTCTGTAGAGGCAAATAATCTAATGCATCATCCTGTAGTAATTGGAGATCACATTCAACAGCAGCTCAAATTTCTTTCCTCCTATTCTATTGGTTTAAGATGTGCATTGTATATGGAGAATATTTTTCTTTCAAATCACAGGAAATAATCCTTGGATTGTTCCTTTGAAGGTTATAGGTTACATGTCTTAGCTTGAAAAATTGCTGAGGGAATGGAAAAAAAAAAAGGCGCTTTAAAGCAGCAAAAAAAAAAAAAAAAGGTATATGATGCCTGATGTCAGAATAATATTTTATCTGTTCGATTTTTAAGTAGAAGTTTGGATTTCCTTTAAACTGAATGGACACTGGTTTCTGAGTGCCTCTGGTTTTGCACATGCACCTCCTGTGCTCATAATTACAAAATTAGTGTGTAAGTCATGTACAAAGGTAATAAATCACTATAGGCTGATATTCAGATACAAATACGTATTTGTGTGCATAAATGAGAAATGAAAAGAAAATAAAAGAAATTGAGTAAAGCTGGCACTGAATATCAAGTAAAAAAGACTGTGGAGCATAACAATTCTCTTATTCCCATACTAATTTGTCAAGGAGTTAATTCTGATACCCCAAGTCTGGCAGTGGTCTGCATAGCTTGCAATTGGAGAATTATATATCATCTGGAGATATTTGAAAAAGTTAATTTTTTTCTCAACTATATTACTGCACTCTTATTAATCCTTTAAAACCCAATATTAGAGATAAATGCTTTTTAAAAATAGGGGGTTATATTTTTTCCTTTGCTGGGATTCATTAACATTCCATGGTGCAGAATCTCTTATTTTACGTCACTTGTCACTGCATTATTCAATAAAAATATGACAAAAGTATGAGTCGTACACAAAATAACAACCAAAGAAGTTACACTTCAACATTAAAGTGGTAAATGGCAACTGTCGAAGGAAAGTGTAAAGCTCACATTTTTAGATTCGCACTTAATACAGGACACAAACAGCAGACTTCTGTCTGCTATGAATAAAGACTCTGCAGGCTCTGTCAAGTGCCCATCATCCAGAGAAGTTGCCAGCACTGTTTACAGTCACAAATACAAATTATTTACTGCTGCATATGAGGTAATAGGGGAGATTTATAGTAGCAGGAGAGGCTGATAAAACCACTGGCAAGATGTAGCTGGTAGGACTAAACAAATTAACCAGAAGGAGCAGCTGGGGAAAGAAGTGCAGGCATATGTGTGTGCATGTGGTTAAAATACAATGCTGACTTCAAAATGATGGGGAAAAAATTCTCTTTCTCCTCCTATGCTCGCCCTAAGGCACAGAATCTAAACAGGATACTTTCGAATTTCATTGTCTGTCTGCTGCTGGAAATCAAGTGTAGTATATGTAAGTCTTCTATTATTGTTATAATTCTATATCCCTCACAAGAACCCCGTTGGCTATAAAAGGGAATGGCTATTACAAAAGTATATATTCTCATTGCCAGTTATAGAAATATGAGAGGGGATGAGACAGCCCTAGGACTTACGGACTTGCCTCAATCTAAATATGGCTTGCAAACTGTTCTTGCTTTATCATTTTGGAAATCACAACAAAAACACACACACACACACACGCACATACACACATATTAATGTAAAGAACACTTTTGAAAGTTTTAAGGTGGAAAAAAAGCTCTTCCTTGGATTACATAATTTTAATTATGTCTTCCTTCTGGCATTTTAGCAGGTGGCATTTCAGTGATCAATGAAGCCCCAGCATCTGCGCTTCCTTGTATATTATGCTAGTCTGCCAGTCCACTGATCTCGAATTACATTATTGTCAGCATCATTTTTAGATGCCTATAAAAACCATGTCTTCTGGCACCTTTCCTCATTTTGTAGCATGAGAGTTATCCCAAAATCCCTTTTATTCTATTCTTAGGAAGACTTTTTTGGTTCAAAAATTTATTTTTCTTTACCCCTTTGGTTCCTTTCAAGAGCCTTTCACTTATGGCACGTGTAGTACAGGAATGAAAACAGCAAAGCAAACAATTAGCACGTTACGCACTTAATAAATTGTGATTGAATGATTAGAGACGTTGAATCTGCTTTGAAAAGCACAGCATCTGAACATTTGAAAGCACTTCTGTCTTGTGTAATGATACTTTGTGTTTATCTCCGCTTTGGTGTTACGCTTAAAAAACATGTTGTCATGTCTACCACCTCATCTTATCTTCACAGTATTCCTGGAGCTAGGCAGGAAAGGCATCCATTCAATATTTATTGAGTATCTCCCCTGGCACTGTTCTTGGCACTAGGCATAGAGAGATAAAAAGAGAAACCTCCTTGTTTTATGTGGGGAAAGGGGCAAATTACATGCTAGAGGTTTTCACTGCCAATATGAAAATGTGGAAACAGAAGCATCAAGAATTAAAGGCTGGCCTCTAGTTAGCAGTTATAGGGATTGCAGCATCTAGTAATCAAGTCTTCTGAGTGTGGCTCTTGGTTGCCAGGCTACACACAACCTCTCTTTGGATTGGGACTAATTGCTGCAAAGAACGATAACAACAAATCATGAGCAGAAATGCTGTTTGTTAATTTGAATGGAAATCATCTGCTTGTGCCTGACAATGCATCATGTGCATTTTACAGCTCTTTATTTTAAAATACAGTACTAATTGTTTTGGAGAGAAACATTTTTGGTATTTGTATCTGGTTTATTGCATAAATTGGTCCTGGTGGGGTGTGAGTAGAAAGCCCACAGATTCTTTCTTACCAAGGCCCTCTCAAACAATCTGTTTAACATCTTTCTTCTCTTCTGCTTTTTAAAGTTGCCTTTTGGTATTTCAAAAAACCAGTCCAGTTATATGTAATGACTCATCCAGCTGAAAATTTCCCTCTTCTCCCAGCTCAGGGCCGACACTGGCTCAGTACCCCCATATAAATAGGGGTATAGATAACTTCTTTACTCTCTAGTTCCTCTAGCCTTTTACCCTCATTTACAATACTGCCCCTTGATCCCCCAGGTTAGAGTAGAGAGACAAAGGAGAAGAAAATAGCAGACAGGTCTTACTTGACTGGTATGGTTACGATTAATATTGGTGCCCTGTGGATTCTGATGCCTAAATGCTATATTTTTCTGTTTTGAGAACCTTTTGAGGACTTTTCATACTCCTTTACTGGGAATATTCCAGCTTCGAACTCTATGGCATGGGTCTTGTCTTTTCTGAATGATGCTTCTACAGCTCCCCTCAGCTCTGTATTTCAGTGGTTCACCCACGATGTCCTTCATAAGATCATCTTATTGCCAAAGATTATCCACCCTAGGACTCCTGGCTGGTGTCCATGTTGGGATGACTTAAGATTGTCTCCATTCTGTGGAGTCCACATCAGACTCAGTAAAAAAAAATGCACCTCTGTCCTAATCTCTGGAAGCGGAGGCCATTTCCAGAACATCAGTCAGTTCTGCTGTCACAGGCAACTCTGTTCAGCTGACAGCCACCATGCTTTACACTTTTACAGGCATGAATCAGGTATCCATAACCATTCTCTCAATCTCCAGGAGACTCAAGTCAAGTATACTCATGGTTTCTTTGGACTGCCTCTTACTTGGCATAGAGCTACGAGCCCTGCACTGCAGAGGGGACATGCCACGGCATTACAATCAGCTTGTCTCTGAAGAAATCCTGGCTAAGTAACTATGCTTCAGCAACTTGCAAGACAAAAGGGGGTTGTCTTACTCAGCTCAGGCTGCTTTAACAAAATACCATTGACTGGGTGGTTTAAACAACAGAAATTTATTGCTCATAATTCTGGAGGCCAGAACGTCAAGTTCAGAGTGTCAGTTGATTCAGTTCCCAAGTGAGGGCTCTGTTCTTGGCTTACAGGCTGCTGTGCTCTTATATCTTCATATAGCAGAGAGGGGCAGAAAGGGGCAGAGAGGGGCAGAGAGGGGCAGAAAGGAGCGGAGAGGGGAGATAGAGAAAGAGAGAGAATGCTCTCTCATGTCACTGCTGCCTCTCTCTCCCCCTGCCTTCTCTTTCCTCCTCCTTTCCTTCCTCCTCCCTCTCCCCTTCTCCTGTCTCCTCCCTTCCTTCATCTCATTTCTGCCCACCTCCCTCCTCCCTCTTTTTTTCTCCCTCCCCCACCTCCTCCACTTCCTCCTTCTCTACTGCCTAAGCTAATTACCTCTGAGGCCCCATTTCCAAACACCAACACACTGGAGGTTAAGGACTCAACATCTGATTTTAGGGTTGCCTTTTTGTATGATAATATTTGAAAGCAGAGTTAGTTCCCAACAGGTTAAATTCTAAAGCTTACATACTACTACTTCCTTATTTGATAAGACTATAGGTCTTTTCATTTAGACATATTTTCCTAAGCTACAGTCAAACTGTTTTTATTTCATACCTCAGTCCACAGCAGAGGTTGATGAGCCAATATTCATATCATCATCTTTTGGCCACTTTTTTGGAAGAACTGCATATGCAATTCGGGACCTCCCTTTCTGGTGGGAGCACTTAGATTCATTTATATCAGCTCTGAGGATTTAGCTGAAATGATGAGACTGGAAGAGTGAAATCTGAACACTCCTTTAAATATGTGAATGCTTGAAAAACCTATTTCTTCCACTTGTAAAGCTTTGTTTCATTTAAAAAATTCCAATATTCATCTGCTCCTTCACAAAGACTTTGAGGACAAACTCTATATACGAAGAGTAACTACATTAAGTTAAACAGAACCTGAGTGTTTACTAAATCTTTTCACATGGTGATATTAACCATTTGTGTTTGCTGGATTGCTCTGTATTTCCTGTCTTCTTCAGGTATACAGAAACCATTTAGCTCTAGGCTTAACCACCTGTCCAATAGAACTTTCTGTGATGATGGAAAGTTCTTCTTCATTTGATGTGGCGGCCAATATCCACTTTTGGTTACTGAGCAATTGCAATTTGACTAGTACAACTAAAGATCAGAATTTCTAATTTTATCTAACTTTAATTAATTTAAATTAGAAATACAATTAAATTTAAATAGCCATATGCTCTTAGTATTTACCACAACAGACAGTGAAATACCAAATAATTAGCACCTTGATTTCTAATTATTTTCCTTTGAACAATACTAAGAATGATGTCCTACTTACAATGCATTATATTGTTCTACTAAGTAAATAGTGACTGTTATTTCATCATGTTCACATTAGCAAATATTAGTACTTAAATGTGTCTGGTTGGTGATACTAGTATAAGTCACTTACATTTTTTAGCTACTTTTCATAATACAACAATGTCAAATAATATTCTTTTCTATCTGCTACCACAACTATGCCTATGGCCTTCCTCTACTTCATGCAATCAACTTAAGCTTAGAAGGCAGAGCCTAGCAAAGTGTGCATCATTTGTCCCTCAAACAAGCAGCTTTGGGACAATGACTCTACATGTTCTGAGCCTGAGTCGAGGTGCAACTGAGTAAACAGACTAAAGTACAATGGTTCATATTGTTTCCAAGGCCGATCTCACAGAAGACACGGCTTACCATGGCCATGCTAAGCAGGAGGTAATTTAAATTTATTTGAAAACACCCTAGATATTCAAAGGACATAATTACATCATGAGGTACTCACTAGTCTTTTCTGAGATTAACTCCATGTGTAGTGAGTTTTTCTGATTTATGGATCTGTCCTTGTTTCTTGAAATACACAATGTTTATACAAACAAAACCACACCGTCTTTGGTAACTCTATGTTGAACTAGCTACTGCAGAGATTTACCAGGAACTCTGGTTATTTTTAATTCATCTAATACATTTACAGTTGTTCTTTTCTTGTTAGTTACATTTGTTAGTTACATTTGTTAGTTTGCCAAGCCATCCAACTGCTATCCATTCTTCACCAGTTTAAGTGGAATGTCACTGAGACTGAGCTTCAATGGGTCTTATGGGCATATTCCAGCATTTCTTTGGTTACTAATCCTGTCATTTAAAACTATGGATGACACAGAGGTAATACTGATACCAATGCACAGACGTTATAAGTGAATTCTGATTCATTCCTAAATCTGCACTACATACAGCACTCTGGACTGCTGTAAAGTGAACCTTCAACTCATTCTAGAGCTTCACTTTGGAGTGATACTCTAAGGGATAGAGGAAAGCCATACATCAGTTTCCTGCACTAATCTTATAAGGATCCCATCAAGCTGATAATTAATTGTCTTTTAAATACTCAGAAAAAATTCCAAGGAAAAGTCATATGTTTTCCTTAGCATGAACTGCTCTCATTATAGCAGTGGCTTTAGTACAGTCTGATAACTTTACCTGATACAGTATTATTGAAATCCACTGGGAAACATAATTATCTGACTCACTGGTTTTGACACAGGCCCAGGGGACTGTTTCTGAATAAAGGTGGTGAATAAAGTCAACAGCCACTGAAAACAGCAAGCACAATTATCTTTGTGCATTTTCAGAGTTCCAGAGAGACTATCAGATGATTCTTTCTGCATTAAAACACTAATTCAGAGATGATGTAAAATTCTCCATTCTTTGAGTATAAATGATGATTCAAATAAAGGCTTTCTGTCCTTACTTTCCCTGAAACACCATCCCAGATGCTTTACCTCATAACTGTCTTTTATATTGTCTAAATTCCTATGGCAATGTAATGATGTCTTCCATTATTGCCTCTCAAATATAGACTCTGCTTATGGACAGGGGACATACCTGATACATTTTCTGTATTTTTCATATTTCTAGGACCAGACAAACAGAAGCCATCTAATAATACTTATCAGCAGTATGTATAATGCCACTCATTCTTGGGAAGGAAAAAATACAAATTAAAGGTTGTTATATTTTAAGGGCAGTGATTAAACTCTAATACCTCATTTAATCATGGTAAGCTAATCTATGATTTAAATAACTTTGCAGTTGTCTTTTCCTGCGGTAATATTTGAAAGCACAGTAGTTCTCAATAGACTAGATTCTAGTACTAATTTGCCAGTTCTTTATTTGGTAAGACTATGAATTTTATTTTCATTTACATATATTTCCTAAGCTATGGTCAAACTCTTTTTAATTTCAATGTAATATTCCTAAACTAGAGGATACACAGTCACTTCTAGTATAGTAAAAAAAAATCATTTTACACACAGAACCATCTCATTCCTACAGTGAGACATTAATGGAAGCAGCTTGGGGGCTAAGTGATGTCTGTGCCGCTGCATGCATTTACCAAAGGCAGCAACACTGTCAATCCTCTTGCATCATCTTGCTCAGATGGGTAGAAAAGAGAGAAGACAGAGGAAGAGACTGGGTGTGGTGGCTCACGCCTATAATCCCAGCACTTTGAGAGGCCAAGGCAGGCAGATTGCCTGAGATTAAGAGTTCAAGACCGGCCTGGCCAACATGGTAAAACCCCAGCTTGGGCAACAAGAGTGAAACTCCATCTCAAAACAAAACAAAACAAAACAAAACAAAACAAATAAATAAGCAAAAAAAGAAAAAGAAAAAAGAAATAAATAAAGAAAAAAGAAAAAGGAAAGGAAGAAAGAAAGAAATTGGGAAAGCGGCTTCAGCCACAGTCTTTTGTAAAATTACAGTCTGGTTTATGAGAAAAGGTTGGGGAACCACTACTGAGTACAAACTTAATTCTACCATGGCCTTCAGGGTTGTTGGGATCTATGGAAGGTCTATGATATGTAAATGGAAACTTGGTTTTCTATGGCACTGATGCAACTGGCATCCCTTCTAGTAAGCTACTTTCAATCACCTAAAAAGCATTAGCTCTTTTTTTCTTTTTCATTCTCCTTTTCCAACACATGCCTATACCCCTACCACTTATTCCCTTAGGATACTGACAACATTATGCTTTGCATGAAGCTGTTTTCCCTTAAGACTCTTATATGTACACCTAAGAAGAGAAAGTGAAAGAAACTAGAAGTCAGAGCGTTAATTCACAAATTTCTGGAGATCCTAGCTTTCAAGAAATGCTAAGCACAGGGACTGGGATCCGTGACTTTGAGAGTCAGTGGCTTGACGGAAACAATAAACACAAGTGACTGCTAAAATTGCTTTCAAACAAAGGCGCATAAAATGGCCACAAGTTGGAGGTCCAAAACAAAAATAAGTCACATGCAATCTCTAAGTGAATATTAAAAACTATGAACAAAGTCTGCCATTTTTAAGGGCTAAAAAACTCTTCTAAGCTGCAGAACACAGCGGAAATTTTGCAATGCAGTTAACAGTACTTAATATAAAAGAGTGAGGAACTCCCATTGCAATATATTCAATTGATTGTGCTATGAAAGTTATATTATACAGCTGACCAGATCAAGACCTGCTCATCAGCACTCATCACAGCATCTGAGTCACCAGAGCAATAGGAAAACTCATTTTGTTAGAGAACTCAATATTGTTTGAGTAGTTAATACTTTCAATGACCATTATTATAATAGTCTGTGACTCACTGGGCCTGATAGGTGAAGTGAAATTATAAAACTATTCACTAACCCATTATTCCTAAAGCCACCTCTTAATGGTGGTCCAATGAGTCCTAGAAATTTCCATGAAAGCTTTGAATAATACTAGTTTCCTTTAACTAATTCTTAAGAAAGCACAGATCTTGACTTGGTAATTGACTGACAGTGTAAGTCTGGCCAAATGACATAACTACATGGTCTTAGTCCATGTTCTGTTGCTTATGACAGAATACTTAAAACTGAATAATTAGAAAAAAATTACTTCTCACAGTTATGGAGCCTGACAAGTTCAAAGTTGAGGGGCCACATCTAGTGAGAACCTTCTAGCTGGTGGGAACTATGCAGTCTTAAGGTGATGATGTGGGCGTCATTTCACAAGAAAACTGAGTATGCTAGCTCAGATCTCTTTTCTTCTTCTTGTAAAGCCACCAGTCCTATTCCTGTGACAATCCATTAACCAATTAATCCTCAAGTGGATTAATCCATTCATGAGGGCAGAGTGTTCATGACCCAATCACCTCTTAAAGGCTCCACCTCTCAATACTGCCACATTGAGGACTGAGTTTCAACATGAATTTTAAAGGGGACAAACATTCAAACCATAGCATTCCATCGCTGGCCTCCCAAAACTCATGTCCTTCTAACACATAAATACATTCATTCCATCCCCATAGCCCGAAAGTCTTAACTTGTTCTGGCACCAACTCAAAAGTCCAAAGTCCAGTCTCATCTATGAGCCTATAAAATGAAAACAAGTTATCTACTTTCAAGATACAATAATGGTACATGCATAAGACAGTTATTTCCATTCCAAAAGAAAGGAGGAGGCAAAAAGAAAGGAGCAACAAGCCCCAAGCTAATCTGAAACCCAGCAAAATAAACATTAAATCTTAAAGCTGGAGAATAATCTCTTTTGACTTCGTAGTCCACCTTCTCGTTCTCCTGGGGCATGAACTGGGACTCCGAGGCCTCATGCAGCCACATTTCTATGGCTTTACTGCATGCCAATCACATGGCAGCTCATACAGGTTGGAGTCAAGTGTCTGAATCTTTCCCAGGCAGATGTTGCTTGCTAGTGGTGACTCTACAGCTCTGGAGCCCCAGTGGTGCTTCTGTGGCTCCACTCAGCATCACCCTAGTGAAGACTCTCTGCAGCAACTCCAACCCCACATTTCCACTCAGCATTGCTCTAGCTGGGGCTCCTTACTGGGGGCCCTGCCACCATGACAAGTCTCTGCCTGAGCCCCTAGGCATTCCACAGCATCCTCTGACATTTGGTTGAATGCTGCCAATCCTTCGCAGCTCTTTCTTTCTGCAAGCCTGCAGAATTTGCACCACATGGATGCCACTAAGGGCAACAACTTGTATCTTCATAATCAGTGAGCTGATCAGCATGTGAGGCCACTTGAGCCACAGCCAGGTGGCTGAGGTGCACTGTATTGGAACGAAGGGAGCAGAGACCTGAGGGAACCCTGGGAATCCTGGGCAGCAGGCCTGTGGAGGGCACTCTGAGTCTGTCCCCAAAACCACTCTGTCTTCCCAAGCTTCTGGGCCTGTGATGGAAGGGACAGCCTGAAAGATCTCAGAAATGCTTCCAAGGGCCTTTTCCACTGCCTTGATGGTCCCTTCTCCTTACTAACCTTCTTAGCAAAAGTTGCTCAGCCACTTAACTTGGTTTCCTCTCTTGAACAGGCTGAGAGTTTTCCAAATTTTTTTTTTTTTTTTTTTGCTTCCCTTTGATTGATTACATATTCCATCTTTAAGTCATTTTTCTTTTCAATTCACAGCTTAACTCAAGTGGTTAAAAGTAGCTATAGAGCAGCCTGAATGCTTTGCTGCTAGGTATTTCTTCCATCCTAATTCATTGCTCTTAAATTCTACAATCTATAAAGCCCTAAGGCACAGACACAATGCAGCCAAGTTTTTTTTGACAGTTTACAAGGATGGACTTTACTCCAGTTTTTAATACCTTGTTCCTCAGTTCCATCTAAAATCTCATTAGAACATTCTTTGCTGTTCCTGTTTCTATCAGTACTCTGGTCACAACTAGTTAACTAATCTCTGAGGAGTTACAAACATTTTCTAGTATTCTTATATTCTAGGTCCTCCCCTGAATATAGGCATTTTCTGGCCTGTTCCTTCAAACTCTTCTGGCTGCAGCCCATTACCCAGCTCCAAAGCTGCTTCTGCATTTTTACATATTTATTATCAGCAAGATACCACTTCTCAGTACCAGTTTTCTTGGCTCATTTTCCATTGTTTGTAACAGAATATTTGAAACTGGATAATTTATAAAGAAAATAAATTTACATCTCCCAGTTATAGAAGCTGAGAAGTACAAGGTCAAGGGGACACATCTGGTGAGGGCCTTTTTATTTGTGGGAATTTCCTGCAGATACCTGGGATGGCTCAGGGCATCATATAACGAGGGAGCCGGGTAGGCTAGCTCAGGTTTCTGTTCCTCTTCTTATAAGTCCCCTTCCATGATAACCCATTAGTCCATGAATGGATGAATCCATTCATGAAGGCAGCACTTTCTCAGTACTGCCACAATTAGGATCAAGTTTCAACACGAGTTTTGGAGGGGACAAACATTCAAATCATAGCACACTCTGAGATGCAGTTTCTTGTTTGCACAAGGAGGTATACCATATCTATCTCATCGTGTTGCTACAAAATTAAATGAGATAATGCATGTAAGACATCTAACAAACACTCAGTAAATGCAAATTTCCTTCTTACTTGAAAAGCATTAATGTATAGTAAGTTCAAAAAATATCTGTTAAAGAATCAAAGCAGAAGTTTGGGACATGGGTTAGGGAAATATAGCTCATAAACATCATACCTATGGCTACTGAGACTGTTAATACAAGATTTGTGAAATACTGATAAAAGATGGAAGCAAATTTGAATGAATCCACATTACTGTCAACTTAATAGTGGTATTAAAGAGTTGTTGATTGAAGGTTTCCAACAGGGTTTACAGTGGACATTACCCTAAGTTCCTAAAATTGAGTATGCTGCATTTCAAATGTCATGAGTCTTTGATACAACTTCTCTCTTTAAAATTCCAGAGTTCCTATAAATGGCTTTTCTGGAGAAAGTTCACTTTACTTTTCTGCATTGAAATATAGGATTCAGCATTTTTAATTTACTGTGGATCTTATAAAAAGCACTGAACCAAGAAGGGAACAAATGGTTAATTACGTGGTACTTTAGCAGTAATGTAACACATAGTGAACAAAAATGTCTTCCATAAAGTGAACATTGTAACTTAATTGGTTTCTTGCACGTTATGAATTAGACCTAATTAGCAAAAAAGAAATTTTTACATCTCAGAGTCACTTGGCCAGAATTACACGGTCAGTCAATTGCCAAGTCAACATAAAAGTGCAAGTAGCACAAGTCTTTCTGATTCAAAGTTAATATTCATTCCACTTGCTGTATTCTCTTAGGAAATAGTTAAAGACACTAATAGTATTCAGGGTTTTCCATTCATACTTCTGCACAGCTGCCTACTCTTCATCAAACTTAAGCATAAAAAATACAGGTTTACTCTTTCTCTGGATCTCCATTTCCTTATTAAGCACCCCCATGTCACGTGAAACTTGTATTAAATAAATTTGTACACTTTTCTCTTTTCGATCTTTTTTTTTTTTTTTTTGTTATAGGACCTTAGCCATGAACCAAATATAGAAAGGAAACATATCTACTTTCCTTTACAATACTGATATATTAAATACATCAACTGCAGTAAATAAACTAAACATGGCTTTTTAGTTTATGGTAACTACCACGACATGCGAAATTAGAACGTATTCTTTTTAGACCAAGAAGAAAACTACCATGAAAGCAAAAATCAATCACACAGAGGCAAAATGATAGTATAGAAATTTAAAAATATAAGCAAGAAGACAAAGTTAAACCCCAATAAAACAGCAATTACAATATATGTTAATGACATAACCCAAATGACATAGAAACTATGATATTAATGGAATGAGAAAGGATATTTCAGGTGAATATAAACCTGAAGAAATCTGTAGTAATAGTGACACTTGAAAACATAAAATTCAAGTCAAAAAAATTGGAGATAAAACTGCTGTACACTTTTAAAATGAAAAATAGATGAACAGAAAGCATTCATTATAAATACATATACATTCAAGAATATAGCTTCAAAAACGTATAGGATTAACAGACAAAACAGGAGAAACTCATGAATTTAAAAACTGGTTGGAGGATTTTATCATAACCTCTTCAGAAAATAAAGATGATATAGTAAAAATAAATAGTGATGTAAGCAAACCTCAATACAACAACCACTATTATATTTAAGCCATGAGACAGAAATGAAATTTTGTCTCTCAAAGCAGAATACACAATCTGTTTAAGTACACATAAACATTTACGAAATTGGTCATATATTGTCAATAAAAAACCCTCAGTACAATCCAAAGGATCAATATAATGTCCTATTGTCTCCAGTCCTTCTGTTCTCCCATCTTTTTGTCAGCTTTACTACAGGACAGTCTATAAATGTGCACAACCATTGTACACCCAATCAATGTTCACAAAGTGAATAAATTATTGTAACCAGTCATCCAAACAAGACATAGAATATTATCAGAATCCCAGAAGTCCCTTTCTGCTCCTCTTCTAGACGTTATCCCTCAGCAAGAGATATTCTGATTTCTATCACAATAGATGGAATTACAATACGTAGTCCTGTGTATAATGTCTTTTGTTCAATGTTGTGCTGGTGAGATCCATTAAGTTTGTATCTTTCTTATTTCGTCTCCCATTTCTTTTCATTTTTGTAAGGTATTCAAATGTGAGAATATACCACAACATATTTGTAGACATTTCAGTCATTTACAGCTATTTCCAGTTGTAGTAATTCCATAAATATGCTTATACATGCCATTTGATGAAGAGATGTACATATTTATTTTGTCTCTATAATAGGTGGGCAATTGCTGTGTCATGTGGAATACATGTGCAATATGTTCAACTTCAGCAAATAATTCTAACCAGATTTTCAAAGTGGTTGTACCAACTTATACCCTCATTAGCAATGAACAGAAGTTGCAGTGGCTTCACTTTCTTGTTAACACTTGTACTCTTTTTTTTGTAATCTTAGTCACTTGGTACGGTCTGTTGCAGATTCTTTTTATAATGAAGTTGAATATATTTTCATATTTTTATTTACTACTTGGATATCCTTTTTTGCAAAATGCTTATTTAAGCTTTTGCTCATTTCTCTATTTGATTGTCTGCATTTGATTATTAATTTGTGAACATTCTTTATTCTAGATATGAGAGTCCTTTGCTAGATAAAGGTTTTACATATATGTTCTCCATTCTCTGGCTAGACTTTTTCACTACTTGATGTCAGAAACTTGTTATTATGATGTAACTCAGTTTACTTCTTTATTACTTTTCTTCATGTTTAGTGATTTTCTGATGAAGAGTTACACTGTGATTCATTTTATTCAAAATACGTAGGTATTTCCAGAAAAGATGTTGTTATGGTTGATGTTTTATTTATTTGTTCTACTGTGTCAATTATTATTTTTGTGGTAGTAAATACATTTATATTCTTTTTTCTCCTTCATTCCCACACCCTACCCTACCTTACTTCTGGTAACCCCTATTCCACTCTCTGTCTTCATGAGATCCACATTTTAGCTCTTACGCAAGTGAGAACATGCAATATTTGTCTTTCTGTGCCTTATTTCATTTAATATAATCGCTTCCACTTCCAATCATGTTGCTGTAAATGACAGTATTTCAATCTTTTTGTGGCTGCCTAACAGTCCACTCTGTATATACACTACATTTTCTTTATCCATCCAACTATTGATGAGCACTTAGCTAAAAATTCCATATTTTAGTGAATAGTGCTACAATAAACATGGAAGTGCAGATATTTCTTTGATATACTAATTTCCTTTCTTTTGGATATATGCCTAGTACTGGGACTGCTGGATAATATGGTAGTTTTATTTTTAACGTTTTGAGGAACTTCCATACTGCTCTTCATAGTAGCTGTATTAATTTACATTCTCACCAACAATGGATGAGGGTTCCCCTTTTTCACATCCTCACCAGTAGATGTCATTGCCTGTCTTTTTGACATAAGCAGTCTTAACTGGGGTGAGATATTTCATGATTAATGATATTGAACATTTTTTCATATACCTATCAGCAATTTGTATGTCTTATTTTGAGAAACGCCTATTCACATCATTTGTCAATTTTAAAATCAAATTATTCAGTTTTTTGCTATTGAGATTCTTATATATTCTGGTTATTAATCCCTTCTCAGATAGTTAGTTTACAAATATTTCCTCTTATTCTGTAAGTTGTCTTTTCACTTCGTTGATTGTTTTGTTGGTGGTGGTGGTGGTGTGCACAAGATTCTCAGCTTGATGTAATCCCATTTGTCTATTTTTGCTTTGGTTGTCTGTGATTTTCTTGAGGTCTTCTCCATAAAATCTTGGTCTAGATCAATGTTCTGGAATGTTTCCTTCATCAATGTTTTATTTGTAATAGTTTTACAGACATTTTCAGAGCAGTTATATATACATACACACACACACATATATATATATATATATATTCTTTTGGATTCAAACGTTATTTTGCATGGGTATCTTTATAAAATTATTTGATACATGCTCCCTTTTCTTAAGGTAAAATGTATTTGTATAGTTTCAATATTTTTTCTTAGGTCTATTAAGAACCTCATTTTATGATCTAAGAGGTCATAAATGAGTCCTATACAAGGTCAATCTTAACGACCTACACAAGAACCTCAAATATATAAGGAAATTTTGGGAGAGTAAAATTTGCATGCCCCTTTGCCAAAGAGCCTCAGAGCTCTGTGCTTTTGGAGGTTTTAACTTTAAGTTCTGGGATATATGTGCAGAATGTGCAGCCTTGTTACATAGGTATACACGCGCCAGGGTGGTTTGCTGTACCAACCAACTAATCATTTAGGTTTTAAGCCCACATGCATTAGATAGTTGTCCTAATGCTCTCCCTCTACTTGCCCCTCCCAGACTTTGCCAGGCCCCGGTGTGTGATGTTCCCCTCCCTGTGTCGATGTGTTCTCATTGTTCAATTTCCATGTATGAGTGAAAACATGTGGTGTATGGCTTTTCTCTTCCTGTGTTAGTTTGCTGAGAATGATGGCTTTTAGCTTCAACTATGTCCCTGAAAAGAACATGAACTCATTCTTTTTTATGGCTTCATAGTATTCCATGGTATAGATGTGCCACCTTTTCTTTATCCAGTCTATCACTGATGAGCATTTTGGGTTGGTTCCAACTCTCTGCTATTGTAAATAATGCTGAATAAATACACATGTGCATGTGTCTTTACAGGAGAATGATTTATAATCTTTGGGTATATACCCAGTAATAGGATTGCTGGGTCAAATGGCATTTCTAGTTCTAGACCCTTGATAAAATTGCCACACTGTCTTCCACAATGGTTGAACTAATTTACACTCCCACCAAGAGCATAAAAGCATTCCAATTTCTTCACATCCCCACTAGCATCTGTTGTTTCCTGACTTTTTAATGATCACCATTCTAACTGGCATGACATGGTATCTCAACAAACTCTTCTGAGCTCAAGGAGCATATTCTAACCCAATGAAAGGAAGCTAAGAACCTTGATAAAACGTTAAAGAAACTGCTAACTAGAATAATCAGTTTAGAGAAGAACATAAATGACCTGAGGGAGCTGAAAAACACAGCATGAGAACTTCGGGAAGCATACACAAATATCAATAGCCAAATCAATGAAGCAGAAGGCTATCAGAGATTGAAAATCAACTTACCGAAATATGGTGTGAAGACAAGATTAGAGAAAAAAGAATTTAAAAAATGAAAAAAGCCTCCAAGAAATAAAAAAAAACTATGTGAAAAGACCAAACCTATGATTGATCGGTGTACCTGAATGTACACCGGGAGAATGGAATCAAGTTGGAAAACATACTTCAGGATATTATTATACAGGAGAACTACCCCAACCTAGCAAGACAGGCCAACATTCAAATTCGGGAAATACAAAGACCACTAAGATACTCCTTGAGAAGAGCAACCCCAAAACTCATAATGATCAGATTCTCATATGTTGAAATGAAGGAAAAAATGTTAAGGGCAGCCAGAGAAAAGGTCAGATTACCTACAAAAACCAGTTTTATATTTACGAAAACGAAAACAAACTCTAGCTTTATTCTTTTTGCTAAAGATTGTTTTAGCTCTTTTGAATCTTTCATGCTTCCATATAAATTTTTGGAGAATTTTTCTATTTCTGTAAATAATGTCATTGGTATTTGGATAGAGAAAGCACTGAATCTATAAATTGCTTTGGCTGGTACTGCCATTTTAATAATATTAATTCTTCCAATCCATGAACATGCAATATCTTTCCATTTTGTGTGTATACTGTCTTCAATTTCTTTAAACAGAGTTGTATAGTTTGTTTGTTTTTTGTATACATCTTTCACTTCTTTGATTTCTAGGTATTTCCTATTTTTGTAGCTATTGGAAATGGGCTTGCTTTCTTGAGTTTTTTTCTGATTGCTGTTGGCATATATAAAAGTTATTGATTTTTGTATGTTGATTTTGTATCTTCTATCTTGACTAAATCCTTTTATCAGTTCTAACAGTTTTTTTTTTTTTTGTTCTTTTTGTTTGTTTGTTTTTTACGTTGGAGTCTTTAGGTTTTTCTAGATTTAACTTCCTTCTCAATTTGGATGTCTTTCATTTCTTTATCTTGCCTAATTGCTCTGGCCAGGACTTTCATCAGTGTGTTCAATAAAAGTGGTGAAAGTGGGCATCCTTGTCTTGTTTATCTCCTTTGAGGAGAGGTCTTCAATATTTTCCTGTTCAGTATGATGTTAGCTGTGCATTTGTCACATATGGCCTTTATTATTTTGACATGTTCCTTCAATATCCATTTTGATGAGGGTTTTTAATAATAAGGATGTTGAATTTTATCAAATGCTTTTTCAGCATCTATTCAAATAATCATAAGGTTTTTGTTTCCGATTCTGTTAATGTGATGTATTACATTCATTGATTTGTGTATTTTCAACCATCCTTGTATCCCTGGGATAAATCTGCCTTGGTTGTGGTGAATAATCTTTCTAATGTGTTGGTGAGTTTGGTTTGCTAATACTGTGTTGAAGATTTTTCATCTATATTCATCAGGGTAATGCTGGCCTCACAAAATGAGTTTTAAAGTATTCCCTCTTTAATTTTTGTGAAGAGTTTGAATAGGATCGACATTAGTTTTTCTTTAAATGTTTGGTAGAATTCAGGAGTGAAGTAATCAAGTCCTGGGCTTTTCTTTAATGGGAATCTTTCCATTATGACTTCAATCTTGTTACTTGTTATTGATTTGTTGAGGTTTGTGTTTTAATCTTGGTAGGTGATTATGTGTCCAGGAATATATCCATTACTTCTAGATTTCCAAATTGAAGTATAATTGTTCATAATAGTGTCTAATGCTTGTCTCTAATGCCTCAGTTTTTATGTCTCTTTTTTCATTTTTTATTTATTTCAGTCTTCTCTCTTTTGTCCTTAGCATAGCTGAAGGTTTGTTGATTTTTAAAAAAAATTTTTCAATAAACCAACTTTTTTGGTTGATATTCTACATTGCATTGTCTCAATTTCATTTATTTCTGCTCTGATCTTTATTTCTTTCCTACTACGAATTACAGGCTGGGTTTGTTTTTGGTTTTCTAGTTTCTTGAAATGAATGGTTAGGCTGTTTATTTAAAGTCTTTCTACTTTTTTGATAGAGGCACATATCGGCTATCAACTTCCCTCTTAGTGCTGCTTTGCTGTATCTAATAGCTTTTAGTATGTTATATTTTCACTTTCATTTGTTTCAATATATTTTTATTTCCTTCTTGATTTTTTCATTGATCCATTGGTTGTTTGGGAGTATGTTGTTTGATTTCCATGTATTTGTGTATTTTCTGAGGTTCCTCTTGTGATTGATTTCTAGTTTTATTCCACTGTGGTCAGAAAAGATACTTGACAGGATGTCTATTTTTTAAAATTCATTCAGATTTGTTTTGTAGTCTAAGATATGGTCTATTCTCAAGAATGTTCCACGTGCTAATGAAAAGAATGTGTATTCTGTGGCAGTTGGGTGAAATGTTCCATAAATGCCAGTTTGGCCTATTAGAGAGTACAGTTTAACTCCAGTGTTTTCCTTTTCAGCTCTGGTTGGCACTATAAGCCCAGTTTCACCTCAGCACTAGTAAATGACTGAAGTATTCTCAGTCCTGAATGGGTGGGTCTCAAAGGGATTATGCCAGCAGGATGGGAAGGCTGAGTTGGTGTCCATCCCCAGGGGATCTGTGCATGTACCATCCTACAGCATGGTGTTGCTGAGCAGCCAGTCTGATTTGGTGTCTCCTTTATTCTAGTGACAAAGAGTTTCCATGGCTGGGTATATCAGTCCTGCCCCCTTCTTTGTGTCTGTTTGTCATCAATGGTATTTCTTCCTTCACTCAGTCATGATGATTCCTGTGGGTTAAAGCCAGGACAAGTCTTCTGTAATGAACCCAAGAAGGTGGGGAAGTTGGCTAACCATCTCAACCTCACTTGTTTAAGCACATAAACTGTGAGTTGAGGGAAGATTTCCTATGTGTTTGGTGCTGGGATGAATTTGGGGGAGAGGCATTGTGGATGTGGGAGTCTGATTCCTTTACTATCTGCTTGGAGTTTCTCCACTTTTCTGTGGCTCCAGGAATTGTTTCATTACATATTTGAGTTCTGGGTTGTTGCTGGTGAAAAATCTTGGTGCTCTGTATTTGTTTCTGGGTTTCTGTAGTGGGAAGTGAATCCAGCTTGCTTCTACATCGCCATTTTAGAATGAAAAGTCTAGTGCTTTTTATAGTCTGATTAAGAAATATCAGCTAACCCCATGTCATGAAGTTTCCCCTATAATTTCTTTTTAAAAGCTTTATTGTTTTGTCCTTCACATTTATTTCTACATACTCTCTGGAATTGCTTTTTGTATATGGTATAAACTAGGGTCAAAACACTTGTGTTTTCAACTTACCAAGAAGTTTTACTGGGTTCCCATTTTAAATGATTACTTTAAAATGTTTCAATTATGTTAAAACTGAACAAAACAAAAACATTTCCCCAGACACCATCTATCCTTACACAACAGTTGCTTTATTTTCTAATATTTCTTTCTGGTCTTTTATTTTCTTCTATTTACCCATCCATCATGTTTACACACTTCATTTATTCAACAGTATTTGTTGAATATAATTCTGTTGGAGTCCTTAGAGTATATAATTCTCTATGACTTTTTTGAGCTTCTCTGGATAATCTTCAGATTTGTTTATTTCATGATTCTCTATGGGGAAATTCAATTTAAATCACAGCCAAAAGCAAAATAAGTTTTAAGAAAAATGGGATTAAATAAAACCACATGCTATATTTAAAATTTTACATTTCACATAAAAAGGGAAGGCATAAGGAAGCTAATGAGTTATTCATTGTATAGTTTCAAATATATGTACACAAAGAAAACCCTTTGAACATGTAACAAAGACAGTGATGTATTCTTTATCTTGATCGCTTTCTTTAACATAAACTTGCAAATGATTTCCTTATAAGAAATAATATCACTTCAATTTCTGAGCTATTCTGACCTATTAACACTGCAGGAAACTGGGTTCATTATAATAAGATTTCTATAAGATTTATATAAGAAGAATAGCATTTGGAAAATAATTATTGCACTGTTATAGTTAATATTAACAACACTCAGAAATTCAATATATTTTAAACATTCTTAATTTAATAAATTGAACATATTTATTAAAAGTATTATTAAAACACAGTCCTTTTAAACTGTAGTAATTATTTACTAATACTGATATAGAATTAAATATTTGCTACTGATATGATTGACAGCTACTTTATAGATAAATAACAGCATTTTAAAACTGGTTCTACCTATTAGAAATCTCAAGAATTCTTTTTTTTTAATTGCATTTTAGGTTTTGGGGTACATGTGAAGAATATGCAAGATTGTTGCATAGGTACACACATGGCAGTGTGATTTAAGAATTCTTATTATATAAAAACTATTAAATCAATATGATCCCTACTCATCATGGCTAAAATGACTCAATCCTTGAGCGCAGTAACTCAAAGCCCCATCCTTCCTGTCCAAGGTGTGAAAACAAATGTACCATCAGCAGTAATGATGGGGATAAAATAATTAAAACATTGGCTTATTGACATTTGGGATTTTTTTTTTCTGTGCTCATCACAGCAAAATGAGTTTATAAATTACCTATGTATGTAACACACATGGTTTGAAAGCTGCTCTTTAGCTGCCACAACCCAGTGGAAATAAAGGGACAGCAATTAAACAAGCATCCTCATTATCATAAACTCTGAGGAATACATGCACAGAGTGCCAGGAGGCATTCATTCATTTTCATGCCAGGATGTGCTTTATTTAAGCACAGTACAAATTACCAAAGCATTTGAAATCTACGCGAAGGTAAAACGCTCTTGTTAATGGAGATGTCTTCGAGCAAACTGTACTGAGTGAAGAATGACTGTGTCATCTTACATCAATTGTACTAGGAAAAGAGGACTTACATTGTAGTGAACATATTTACGTTGACTGAGATGTATCTTCACAGTTTCAAAATAATTAGTCAAATTGAGCCTATTAGTCACAAAGTACCAGGTAAACAATTTGTACTGATTGGAAAAGAAACAATGCCACAAAACTCTACAACCTGTTAATTAACTGAATTTTTCTCCAGCTTAGTACTTAAAACAATCACTAATTACAATATAGTCCGTTTTATTTTTGTCAACCCTGATTTTCACAAGAGTATTTCTGTTATCGTTTGGCTTGTTTGACCATCTCCATATTTCATGTTGAAATTTGATCCCCAATGTAGGAGGCAGGGCCTAATGGTAGGGGGTGTTTGGGTCAAGGAGGCTAGATGCTTCATGAATGATTTGGTGTCATTTCAGCAGTAATAAGTGAGTCCTTGCTTTATTAGTTCCCACGGAACCTGTTGAAAACCTGTCACCTCCCTCCCCTTTTCCTTGTCTCCTTTCTCGCCATGTGATCTCTGCACACAGTGGCTCCCTTCACCTTCCACCATGAATGGAAGCACCTTGAGGCCCTCACCAGAAACCAAGCCAGAGGCTGGTGCCATGCTTCTTGTACGACCTGAGGAACTGTGAGCCAAATGAACCTCTTTTCTTAATTACTCAGCCTTGGGTATTTCTTTACAGCAACAAACATACTAAGACAACTTTCTTAATGTTGACCTGAAACCTTTTATTTATATGCCTCTGTCCTTGCTTCTTGGGACCCCAAAAAAATAACAAATAAAATCTAACCCTAGTCCCTTTTCATGATCAGACCTGAACATTTACATATTTTTAAAGATCATGTTCTCTCTTTTCCTTCCCTTCCCTTTCCACGATAATAGTCAATGACTCCTCACCAACCTTATTTCAGGTTCTTTTCATAGAGAGTTGTCTCTTTTATGAATATGCCAGTGTGTCAGTAATTGTGTGCAGTATTCCAGTCTAGCCATGTCAGTGCAGATTAAAGCAGGGCTTCCCTTCCCATTTTTGCCACTACTCCTCATGCCATCATCAGATTAGGTAAATCATAATATTGACCACATAACTCTCTGGCCTCACACAAAGTCAACCAAGACCATATTTGTACAAGCCAAAACTCTGAGTCATTTTTTAAAAAACATGGTGCTCTTTAGCCAAATCTTGCTCATTATTTATAGGTGAATGCAAATGGGGGTGGGGGAGTTAGGGTAGGGGTGTCCTCCTATTATTACACATTATGCTTGTTAAAATTTTTTGAATTTTAATCGAACTATTAGGATTGCATTAGTGAAAAATTCCCACTCTCTTCAAATCATCTTTTAAACTGTCATGCCATGGAAACACGACTAACTCAGGAACTTCAGAAATCTGACACCCTAATTTCCTCTTTTTCACAAAAGTCTGGTCACTTCCAGCAGCCTAATGATTAAAACCAGAGCTCTGATGCCACATGACTTGAGATTTAAGTTTGCTGCTTACTGGTTGTATGATCATAGAGTTATTTAAACTCCCTATGCCTTATTTATTTATGTATACAATGAAAATAATAATACCAACCTCCTAAGTGTTTTGTGAAGACTAATTTAATTAAAATACATTCAGGACTGGCCAGGCACGGTGGCTCACACCTGTAATCCCAGCAGTTTGGGAGGCCGAGGCAGGTGGACCACGAGGTCAAGAGATCAAGACTAACCTGGCCAACATGGTGAAACCCTGTCTCTACTAAAAATACAAAAATTAGCTGGGTGCAGTGGCATGCACCTGCAGTCTCAGCTACTTGGGAGGCTGAGGCAGGAGAATCACTTGAACCTGGGAGGCAGAGGTTGCAGTGAGCCAAGATTGCACCACTGCACTCCAGCCTGGTGACAGAGTGAGACTCCATCTCAAAAAACAAAACAACAACAACAAAAACCAAACCAATGATGACTGAGAAAGTACCAAGTACACAACAACCCTTGGTAGGTATTTAGCTATTAACTTGCATTTGCATTCTGGTCTCACTTTCTCATTGAGACCAGAATAGAGGTTCAATTAGCTATTCTATCAGAGTAGTTTTTCAGAATTTACTAAATTTACAAATCATCTTGCCTAAATGCATGTTTCCAGGTTCCAACCTATTTGATAGGTATTTTGACTTTTAAAAAATTATGGTGTTCTCACACATATGACAAACTAGAAATATTTTTATTAGAAATATTACTGTAATTTTTTAAACTGATGACTATTAAGTTGATGACTTTCCACTATTCATGAAGATCAAATTCAAACACTGTCCTTTATGAACTGTTTTTAGAAATTAAAATTACTTTGTCATATTATGATAACACTGGTAGGTATTTTAACATTTAGCTCCCCTAATAAAATTATCTATAATATTGTTATTATTTAATTTGACTCAACCAAATCTTACTCAAATTTATGCCATCTGAATTTCTTAAAAGGTAGTCCATTCTTAGTATTCACTCAGAACCTTTTATTTCCAAATTAGGGACTGTCTCAAACCATTTATTGGCAACAACCCATTCATTTCCATTTAATTTCTTGTTTTAATGAGCTTCTACTCCAGTTACGGCATTCAAGCCTAAATAATCTTCTTTAGTTCACAGAATTTCCCCAAAGCAATTCAAACTTGTCCTAAATACTGCATCCTAAGAAGTATTAGCCTGCATGTAACAGGCAGTTAAAATGTGACTCTTCCCTTCTCAGTTTTGGCTGAGGCTTGAAGGCCATTGCTGAGGCTGGCCAAAGAGAATTCTGAGAGAGATCATCATGACTGCTGAAATTTGAAAGGAAGATTTCTTTGAAGAGAATGAAGCTGAGACTTCTAATCTCAAACAAAAGTGACAGAGAATTCTATGGGATAACTCAGAGAACTTGATGTGGATCTCCTGCAGTTGGGGATGTAGTGGATTAGTGAGAGGGTCATTGTAAAAAAGGTCTTGTTAAAGAAGGCAGCCTGCCAGGACAAGAGGACCCGAAGGATTAGAGCCTGTGTATTACACTGTGGGGAGCGTAGGAGGTTTGGCAAAGGGGAAACACTGCCTATCTCAAGGCAGTTGCAGACAGAAGGACCCAATATGGGACTCTTCATAGAATTCACAAAAGTTTCCATTGAGAGAGTCAGTTTCAAACATCTGCTAAACTCAGAGAATGCAAGACTATCTTTCTCTTGCTTTCTTCAAATTCCAAATGAACTGAAAATTTAGGGTAACCTCCTGAAGGAAGAGAGACAAAGAAAGATGGAAAGTTACTTTTAAATAAAATTCAGAATTTTTATTCTATCTGTGATCTAACTATTTTAATTACTTAATTGAGATTCTCTGGTAATTTAAAGTGACTCTTGGTTTGTCATAGGCATTTCCAGAGGCAAGAACATACAGTTCCTCCCCAAGCAGATTAAGGGGAAAATGGAAGATAAAAATAAGGATGATTTCTAACTATATCATATGAGACCTGCCTACTCAATTAAGCTGATTACATATCTGTGCAGAGAAAAAGGGGACTAAAAAACAGACAGCCAAAGCAGTCTGTTAGAAGTTCCCGCTATTGGATTGAGTATAGTAATTTCCTATTTAATTCTTCTCTGTGGAAGTTTAGGTTGCAGTTTCTGTTTCCTGTCTGGGAATGCAGTCTTTTGGGATATATTTCCTACGCAAAGCCAGATTTTTCAGTAAGCTATTCACCAAATTGAGCTATTAAAAATGTGCCTCCTGTTCAGTTCAAGATGGCCAAATTGTCACACAGGCTTTCCCTCCAGCCCTTTTCCAATCCCACTGAATTGGCAGTGAAGATGCACAAGGAGAAGTTTAAGTCTACAACAGTGAATAAAACAGAACTGAGAAGGACAGCTGCAGTGAATGAGTTTGCATAAATTTCTGCAAGTTAATGTATCTTCAGGGTCTAGGCATGGTATAGGAACCCACAGCATTCCCTATTGAAAAAGCCTAACAGAAATTCAGCTGGCAAAGCAGACAGTAAGTGGACAGACAGGTGCTGATGGATAAAACACAATGGAATAATTTATATCACAGTATGAAAGAAGATGGAAAATATGAGCAAAATATAAAAATTAATGGAATTTATTCAGGAGATCTGAGATCTGACTAAAAGGATTTCGGGAAAAAGAAGATAGAGGAAATAAAAAGGGAAGAAATTATCAAGATGTGACAAAAGACATTGCACATTACTGAAGAAAACAAGCCTGTAGATTGATATTTCAAGAATTTGAAATATCTCATCTAGCTTCAAGCGGAATGAATGAGGAAAGGCCTGTTCTCTCTCTCTCTCTCACATACACACACACACACACACACACACACACACACAGAGAGAGAGAGAGAGAGAGAGAGAGAGAGAGACAGAGAGAGAGAGACAGAGAGAGAGAGATAAAATTTCATAACTCCAAGAAGAAAGAGAAAATCTCACAAAGACTAAAAATCAGATCACTTGTAACAGAACTTTTCACTCTGGAATCAGATTTCTAATGAGCAACAGTATATAGTAGGTAATACTGAAGTAACATATTCAAGTTTTAAGGATAATAATTTTAGATTTAGAATTGTATGTTTGATATAGTTATTAAGCAAGAATAAGAGTACAGTTGACACATTATGACATGCGACTATCAGACTTTTACTTCTTTAGTCATTAAATCCTCCTTCTGAGAAAGCAACTTGAGGATATGCACTAGAAAATGAGGGTAAAAACAAGACAGAGGAAAATATAAAATCGCAGAAAATAATGTCTCTAACACAGAGGTAAAGTTAAGAGAAGTCTTATAATGACAACTTTACAGCATGCCCAGAAAACAAACAATTCATCCTAAAGTAGGAGACAAAGGACTGTAGGAGCTATGGGGTTTGTTATATAACTGAAAAAATGAATAATGTGAAGAATAGGTAAAGGAATATACTGCTCCTATGAATGAGAAAAAAATGAAGGAAATAAAAAACTTAGAAAAAAATGAAAGCAATACAATAAATGCTAAATTATGAAACAACTGTAACATGGCATGATTTTAATTCACTGGACGTAAAAGAAAAAAAGAATGAAGAGAGAATGAGTGTAAGCCATCTGGCCTTGGTGCTAAAAATATACTTTCTAGTGGCACAGGTGTTATTATATTACACTTAAATTGGCTGCAATTATATTTTTCAGAAGAATTTAAATTTAAATTTTGTTTTATCCAATTCATTTCTATTCATCCAGTAAATTAATAGCTATTCTGAGCTCTAAGAAACATAACACAGTGCATGCATTCTAAGGGAAACCTGACACATGTTTTGAAGATGTTTTCTGGTTGGGGGCTTCTAACTCAATTATTGGTATGTTCTGCTCCTGCTGGTTCACATGTTCCTAGGATTTCAGAAGGTTGTAGTAAACCACATTCTATCATGCACCTAATGAAGCCACCTGCACCATGGCTATCCAAGGCATCTCAATTAAATGAGAAGCTGCCCTGTAAGAGCTGTAAAAATGTTTCTGTCAGACAGACATGGCCATGGCAGTTTGCCATATCTAGAGCTGCTCAAACTGCTGTGAGCCCTGTGGATTATTTGCAGTTAGTAAAGTCTTGGCGTATGAGGTCTGTGCTGACAGATGTCAACTTGGCATTAAATATATTGGTGCCAGAACAGAGATCCCTGAAGACAGAGCTTCATCATGGAAATGCAAGACACTCTATAGGACACTGGCAGGTTCTGGTGGATGAGAACTAAATTTTCTTTTCTTTGTAGCTCCAACTATTGGTCCAACTCCTGATATATAGTGGGCACCTAAGACATACTTAAGGGAGGGATAAATTAAATGAGTGGTTCAGTTAATGATATTCTGACCAGTTAGTCTAGTCAGACCTATTATACCTTAGTGGATTCTCTCATAAATATCCTTGGTGGGTATTCCTCTCATGAACTGTAAACACTTTAAAATGTATATCGAAATGTGCCTTTCCTAACATTTTAAAGTACAATAGCTTTGTTCTTCATTTTACCTTTCCTCCAAATATAAATAAGCATCACGAATATAAGATTTACACTTGGCACACATTAAACACTCAATAAAAATCAGCTATTAGTTATTATCATTTTTAAAGTCTTGGAGAATAACAGGGAGATAGCAATAGAGATAAAACTAAAGAAAATGGTAGAGTAGAGGGATAACACTATCACTGAAGGGAAAAACGAAGAGAGAGAAAAAAGACTAGAGAGAGGCAAACCAAATCAAATCTTGTTTCTCCTTGCCTAATGGAATTTGTAGTCACTAGACCCAGATGGAGAGTATGAAAAGCAAAGCCTTTTGGTCTTTCCTTGGACCCTGATCTATTTAATTGTATAATTAACCTTGATTATATCCTCAGAGACTGAAACATAAACTTTGTTCAAGTTAAAGAATAAAGCATTTACATATAATGAGATACAGGCCAGTGAAGAGGATTTAAAATTCAGGGGTAAGTAAAAATGTTCCATGTTATCATATTGTATGGTAACGAAGATTAATTGTTCCACAACACTTGAAGTGCAAGCAATGTCATATTACTTTGTTTTTCTACAAATCAAGTCAAATCCAGAGTTGGCTGAAGTCATTCACCTAGTTGAGTAAGATGTGATATCTTGATGCTTCTTGCCATCTTTCTTAGGTTCTGGCATTAGCTAGAATTATACTGCCTGGGAATGCGGGGAGACAGAATTGTGTTCACAGTTCTGCTGTCTTTAATAGATGATGATGTTCTTAGGTGGAATAAGGGTTAGCTCCATCTACTCACAGGACAACAAAATTCAGAATCTGAGAACAGAAGGATATACAGGGGGAAAAGCTTTTCATTCTTTAGATGATAATTCTATAATGTAAGAAAAGACAGGACACCAATATGTTTCTTAATAACTCATTTGTTACATATGCAATATAAAACATTTGAGTAGAGAATGATCACTCTCCTTTAATTCTCTTCCATTCCTTTAGTGTTCAAGAAGCTATTTACATTCTGGGTTGGTCAGGACAATTAGAGGGTCAGAGAGAATAGAATAATAGAATGTGCCAAGAGGTTTTACATGTTAATAATACTTCAAAACAGTGCCTTCAGAGTTGAGAGGGAGGAGATTCTCCTTGCACTTCTTCAATGATTTGAGAATTAGTTAAAAATAGTTTTTCTCATATTTGCCCCAGGAAAAGTGGGCTCCACATTTTAAATTCAAAGGAATCTAAAAAGAAATGTTAAAAAGGAGGAGGAGATGGAGAAAAGGAATAGAAAGAAAAAGAAAAAGCAGCAAAGGAAGAAGGACAATGGAAAAAAGGGAAGAAAGGAAGGCAAGAGAGGGAAGAAGGAATGAATGAGGGAAGGAACTTCAATCAAAATAAGAGATGATCAATGATACAAACATCAGATTTCACCTAAGAATGTAAGAAATATACATCTTACTCTATAAGCTATACTGCCTTTCAAATGATACAGTTTCATAGCCTTTTAGAAGTTGTATTTGAAGACTTGGCAGATTCTGCTTGAGATTGCTTCATTCAAATTTTATTACATTAGCCAGTCTGAAGGCTCTTTATTTGAAAAACTTCTCTTAAATCATTGTAGTAATACTACAAGGATGCTGTTGAGAACTTTGTTCATACATTCGAGCATGCCATTTTTTTATGAGGACCTTGTCAAGGAATTTCTTCTCTTGGTAGTAACACGAAAAGTTGCTTTTCCTTTCCCTAAACCGTGTAAGTGATAGTATTGTACTTTTTGTATTAGTTTTGGAAATATTAGAGCCATGTCTGTGGCTCTTCTTGGTCATGTCCTGGACTTCATGTATACTTAGGTCTTATACATCTTAGCAGGCACTGGGTTCTTATGTGTTGATGTCTCATGTTAATACCGTGTCACTAGTTAAAGGTTAAGTTTTATTTTATATACTGTTTCAAATTCAAAAGTAAATATAATTTATGTATTATAAACCTTTCCATCCAAATGTTTAAAATTACACACACATACACACAAATATAGATATATATTTGGGGACTTTCGGTTAAAAGAAAATAATTCTACTCGGCAAATGTTTTAATCTAAAATACATTACTTTTCTGAGAGCTCTAGATAGTAAAGATTTTATTCTACTTAATAAAATAAGTCCTTTATTCCCTCAAGGTTCACTCTATTTACTAAGAATTCCTACACATAGAGGACAGCAAAACAGGAAGGGTTTGCCGAATAAAATTTATAAATGATATACTGCCTAAAGAGCATGACGAACTTAAGATGAAAAATCTTTTGGATTCATAATCAACTCTGTTTCCATTTAACTGTTTCCCATGAGAAATTCAAATCAAATTATGCAAAAGAGCAATTAGATATAAGCTCTTCAGAGGAATTATTTGGTTGTATTTCCAGTAAAGCCAAGTCTTCATAAAAGCCATTAATTAGCGTATCTTTTGTCTCAACAGGGAATCTAAGAATTGAAGCCCTTGAACTTCATTTAACCTTCAGAACAGTCTCTGTAGGTCTATCTTAAAATTCTCTGGAGGGGTGAGGGTAAGGGCACCAGTGAGAAAATATCCAGGAAAAACAACATGAAAATGGTTATTGGTGCAGTTGTTTGGATAAAAGTCAAAATAATATTTTCAAACTATGAAATTCCTCTTAGTTATTAACCAGCAATGTATGCAGTAAACATTCCTGACCTTTACTCCATCTCCAACCCCCAACCCCATTGTATTTGTTTGATTCTTTTCCAAGAAGTATGAATTAATATCCGAGGGAGCATCCATTTACTGCCGGAATTCATCATTGTAAAGCAGTTTCATATAGACACCTTGTTTTAATTTCTTATTGCTGCTGTAAAATGTTACCCACAATTAGCGGCTTAAAACAACACAAATTTATTTTCTTAGAATTCTGAAAGTTAGATGTCTGAAATCAGTTTCCTTGGGCTGATGTAGAGATGTCAGCAAGGCTGCACTCTTTCTGGAGGTTCTGGGGAGGGCATCCATTTTCTTGCCTTTTCAGGCTACTAGGGGCCACTGTATTCCTTGGCTTATGGCTCTTTTTTCCATCTTCTAAACATATTATTCTAATCTCCATCATCATGTCACTTTCTACTCTGACTCCTCCTGTGCCTCTTTGTACGGGCCATTGTGATTGCATCATGTCCACCCAAACAATCCAGGATAATCTCCCCATCTCAAGATCCTTAACTTGGTCACTCTTGAAAGCTCCTTTAGCCTTATAAAGTAACAACAGGTTTCAGGCTCTAGGACATGAACATGTCTGAAGAGCCATTATTTGGCCAACCTCTGGCCCCCAAAGATTCATATCCATCTCACATGCAAATGCATTCACCCATCTTAATACCTATCCTGTAAAGTCTCAATCCATCACAGCATCAATTCAAAATAAAAATCATCAAAAGTCCCAAATGTCATCTAAATCATACAAATTAGGTGAAGATGAGATTCTAGGTAAGATACATCCAGGGGCAAAATTGCTCTTCCATCTATGAAGTTGTGAAATTAGAAAATAAATTACCTGTTTCCAAAGCACAATGGTGGAACAGCATAAGATAACAGATATAGACATTCTCATTCCAAAGGGAGGAAGATAGAAAGAAAAAAGGAATCCCTGGCTCTAGGTAATTCCACTTCCAACTGGATAAACTCCATTAGATTTCAATGCCTGAGAATATTTTGTATTCTGCAATTTTGCCCTCTGGGCCCTTCTTCTACCCATAAAACACTTCATTCCTCGTCCATTGGGAGACATAGGTAGCATTGGGTGGAGTGTGCCTCAGGGCTGAAGAGAAAATGCCTATTCTGCCTATCATCTGGTTAAAAAATGTGAAAAATAATGGGTAAGTTATATAAAAATGCCCCCACATCAAATTGCTCCTAGCAAAAAGACCACTAAAACACACACACAGACACACACACACACACACACACACACACACACACACACATACATCACCACCTTCACTAGGGTTGTGTCAAAGGTGCAGCATCAAAATATCATGTACACATCTGGAATAATATATAAATATAGACTGTTGCTACAATTATCTATTGTATTTTAGAAATATAGGACAGTACACTGTGTAGTGGAAAATCTGGTTAGGGCAGTTTTGTTTCTGAGTGAAATGCAATGATTACTTTGGGATAATCTGATTTTTATAATGCGAGATGTAATTGAGAACTGTCAAAACTCTTCTGTATAGATAGAGAAAATGAAGAGTGTTTGAGCTAAAACTACGAATGCTTATATTGGTAGAAGGCATAGTTGGTTTTAAGTTTTTTTAATCCCAAATTTGTGTTTTATAGAACCTCATCAAAAATCTTTATAACTCGGAGGTAGATGGACATTTCATTGTTAAAAGGTATACACTAAGGTAGCAATTTATTTTGCTACTTACTTTGGATTAATTTCAGAGCTAAAATTGAGTATGAAAAATGGCTTATTTTGGATAAGAATTCTAACTGGGACAAAATTGAGACATTTCTGCAATGTGAGCCATCTTCACCTCTAATTCAACAAGCTAGCTTTCTATGATATATGCAGAGTAATACTTTGTAAAAATTAAATTGTTATATTTAAATACAATGATAAAAAACAATTTTGCTTGTTCCATGTCCACTTTTGGGTAAGTCAGAGCAAAGTCAGATAAGTGGATAAGGGCTTTAAAGCATGATGTATGTACATTTCCATTTATTGTCTTTAACTCTTGTCCTATGTGATGAGTATTAAGAGGTGACATATAAAAGCCTGCAGTTAAAAACAAAAACAAAAACTACCATACTATGTCAAAAGATTGTATTGAGGTAAAATTCCAAAATGTTACACAGAAGTATATTACTGAAAACAGATCATCTTTATTGAGTGAGAATAAACCCTATTTTTAAAAGGAGAAATGTAGAAATTTAAACTGTTTTCATAATTTACCTATTTAAAAAGTATATATACAACTGCATTTATTATTATTTTTTTTTAAATAAGGGCCATGCAGATTGATGTTAGTTGTTTTGTTTTCTACTATGCCTTTGTTTCACATTGTGTTTCTGTTAGGGGAGAAAGAAAATGGGATCCATGCTGCTTTCCAGGCTCTTTCCTAACCCCAGAATTCCTACTCTTAGCATCCACACTCTCAGCGTTCAGCTCTTGAACATCATGGTATTGCCCAAATCTACTTTAATGGACCTTGGTGCTTAGGATGGTTTCCACTAGATCACAGGTGTGATTACATTATAAAACAAACAACTCACCAACAACATAACCATTTCTTAATGGTACACTTTTAGCCCAGAAATGTACAGCTTTTTCAAAAGTATTCATTCTAGAGGAGAGTGTGTTATGATACATCCATCAAGATCATATATATTGTGGATTGTTCTTGGCATGATTGATTTATGTACATTAAAATAAATTACAATATGTTGAGTCAAAGAAATGCACTAAAACACTGTTTCTGCTATTGTCTTTAAGTTTTAATCTTCTTTTGTGATAACTTACAGGTTTTTTCCCCCAAACACTAAAGTTTGAGCCAGAGGAGCTACCAAAAAATATTTATTAGACAAGTAATTTTAATTATTTTTACTTGATTTAAAAGATAATTCAACTTTAAAACAGCAATAATATAGTTTAATACACCTCAAGCCAAGGTTCAAAAACTGAAATCTATAATAATTCTCTTAACTCTGACCTTTCGTAGCATGGATATAGTATTAAAGCCATTACAATTGAGACTATATGGTTTTTGCCATGAATTGAGTATCAAAATTACTTGAAGCAGTTTCAGATACATTGCATGATACCCTTGTGCCCAATGGGCTTATAAAAATAGGACTGATAAAAGAACCAAATCAACAGGTTGAGAAGTAGATATCCCTAAAGTTAAAGAATACCCTATTATATTTTGTTTTTTGGTGGGGGTTGAGCTTGCTTCAGATTCTTCCATATTCCTAATGACTTTATCATTGAGGGTAAACTTCCCAAGTTAGATCATTGTTAAAAGTTTATAGAAATGATTTAAAAGAACAATTTGGAGAACAGGGAGGAAGAGATATTTCTGGTCTAGTTTACTCGTAGGACTCAAGGGGAAGAGGAGAGAAATACAGACACACGAAAGTAAAAACAGGTCTGCTTAGCCAATGCAAATGACACACCAGAAAAACCAGAACTGATAGATAATGCCTGCAGAGTTCTACAGAGACCAAGAAGTCAAGTCCCATACGGCTGCAGGATAGATTCACTATTTAGTCACTTTCAAATGTGTACATCTGCCATTCAGATTTACCTTTGACTTACTAAAAGTGAGAGTGTAGTTAAAGTTATATCATTTAAGAATTAAATGAGTATTAATTGAGGGCCTTTATTGTCCTAGGCTTGACTTTAGGTGCTAGAGATAGGAAGTTGAGACAAAGTAGGCAACTTGCTCTCCTTCTAGCAATTACAATCCCTTTACAGTAGGATGGAAAATAAACACTGAAACTGGGACTATAGAAAGAAAATGGGGATAAAGTTCTAACAGACAAGCGACAAAAAAATATAAAGACAGTTGGGAAGAGAATGCTTGTACATTATCGATCCTCTAAAACCAGGAAACTTTAATAGCTCACATTTGCCATAAAACGTCTATTAGATCAGGTAAATGTAGATGGAGCTTTAGCAAAATTATACCTACCTAATGAGAGCTATTATTAAAGCAACCAGCTGTGGGTGGAAGAGCATTCATTATTCTTTCATCAGTTATTTCCATGATTCATACAAGTGTTCTTTATCACTGATTTATTAGGCTTAAAATCCAACATTATTAAAAGGTAATTCTAAATCTTATCAAAAAAGCAAAACTGTTACGTGAAAGCTTCTGAATAAAAAATGAGCTATAATGAAAGAACAAAAAACAAGCCCCAGGGAGCTCACATAGTTAAAAAATAATCACAATACAGTAACTATGGGACTGCAATCAAACCTACCACATAAATGTACTGTTATCCAGTTATCACTCACCTGCATAGTACTGCTGTGTTCTCAGGAGATGAAATTCTGTAATACAATCAAACTACTTAGTTATGCCCATGAAGGTGGATGATAGGACAAAAGTATAACCTCCATCTATAGGAATCCAATAAACTAGAATCCTTCACATAGTTTCCACATTCCCTCTCCCTTCAATAATTCCAGATGGCAAAGGTGAGAAATCTTAAAGCAAGTTTTGTAGAAAATGTGGGAGTAAGTAAAGACCTGTCTTATTCTCCCTTATCTAGAGCCGTTTAAAATGAGAATGATGGTCAAGAGGTCATGTAATTTTAAAATAGATAAAAAGACGAAATGTTAAAGCAGGAAGGGAGATTGATGAATACATTAGATTAAAATGAATAGATGAGTAATTTGATTAATTCATTCATTTATTCATCTCAGATACAGACCCTTCCCTCAGAGAAATTAGTAGCATGGCTTGCTTACATTCTAGAAGAAGAAACACTAAATAAATAAATTTACAAGCATTGAGAATGATGTGGAAGGAGGATATTAAATGGAGATTCCTGTGTTTTGTCCAGGATCTGGGTAGGAGGGCTAAGATAGGAAGAGAATGGGGCATATCAGAATTTCTGGAAAAAATACGGAGATAAAGAGAAGGTAGCAGTGTGTTCAGTTCGGAAAAGCTTCAAAGGTAGCGTTAATACATGCACTCTAATTGAGGGCCTTTGCCTATGTCCAAGTCTGAGATCTTTAAAAAGAGCTTCCTCTCTCAGCAAGTTCGATGTTCCATTTCCATTGGCAATGAGGAGGGTAGGAGAGAAGAAAAATACATTCTTTTGGTAGGTAAAAACAAACTCATTTTCTTTGAAGAAGAGTAGTAAACCATTGTTGACAGTTCTGGAAATGACAAAATCAGGATCATGCAAACTAGCAGCAACTTCATCAGCTCTTATCTCATTTCTTCTGTAGCATCCCCAAACTTGAATCAACAATTTAGCCCCACCTGTACATAGCTGTCTTCAGCCTCTCAGACAAATCCCAGCTGGGACAGAACTTAGAAGCTATTAATAGAGTGCAGTAAAGGATCTGTCCTGGGGTCCTGTTTAGCTGAAGTTTTTTCCTCTTTCCTCCATGGCGGCTCAATGTATATAGGTTGGGCTTCTATCTTGATGCCTCCTTAATACAGCTCATGTCCCTCTCAGTCAGAATGAGGCCATTTCTAGAACCTGTTCTCATGGGTTGGTTCCCTCCCTCCCTCCCTTTCTTCCATACAGCTCTTCTCATGGGATGGTTCTCCTCTCTTCTCTCACTCCCCTCCTTTCCCCTCCCTTCTCCTTTCTTTCTTTCCTTTTTCCTTCTTTTTTTTTTTTTTTTTTTGAGACAAGGTCTCCCTCTGTCACCCAGGCTAGAGAGCAGTGGCACAATCAGAGCTCACTGCAGCCTCCATCTCTTAGGCTCAAATGATTCCCCCAGCCTTGGCATCTCAAAGTGCTGGGACTAGTGCACAAGACGCCCTGCCTGGCCAGGATGGTTCTCTTCATAATGCACCTGGCCATCCTCTTTATCTATAGGTGGCTAGGCTTTGCTTCTCATACTGTGGGCCTCTGACGAGGGTCCTCTGACAAATACACAAATTTCCTAAAACTGCCATGCAATTCTAGTTCACTCTATCACCATCTAAAATGTCCCATTTCAGTGGCCTGTTCATGGGCTGGATATTCCTAGTTCTTAGGCTGCCCTGTATTGCGCCTGGAAGTATTTGGTTGACCTCCCTAAAGGTTGCAGCATAGCAAGCTGGGTAATTCAAGGCATTCGCCAGCAGACACTATTTTTAGGGTAGTTGTTTCCTTCAGGCATTGCAGTTACTCATACTGACGTTGAAATGATAAAATGGCACCAAGCCACTGATAATCACTTGGGCCCAATTAGTGGTTTGTTCATTGACATTTTAATTTTTCTCTGCTTTCTGCTGAATGAACCTACCGATGCCTCTGCATCTGAATTTGTTCTCTGACTTGCAAATTTAAGAACATGATACTGAACATAGACAGAATATTTTATCCAACACTTTTGGCTATGGGAAAAAATAATCTAAGCCTTGGCTTCACTATTAAAAATAATCATGTGCATACCAGAAGCACAGAATTTAGTCTATGACAAGTTGTTCTTATATAATATGCTGGCTCTCTCTATAACCAGATTGTGACTTCTTCATGCCAGCCAAAAAGCTGATATATTCTTGGAAATGTCTCTTCCAGAATTTAAAAAGAAAAAAAAAAGATAATTTACACTCTAGGAAATTATTTTGCCCAAAAAAGAAACAGATGCATTCTTCCTTAGGGATTAAGACCTCCATGTCCTTCAGTTATATTTGCAGAAGTCAAATGTGTCAAATATCAGTATATGGTTTTATTGGAGAGATAGTTTTTCTTGGTTCTTGTGGAAGAATTGCTATTGTATTCTTATTATAGTACAGAAGTTCTCAAGACTGGCTACACACTGAATCACCTGCTGAGTTTTAAACAAATCCTTGGATTGCCTATTCATCATTCATCTTCTGCCAGGGACTTTGATTTAATTGACCTGGGGTGAGGCCAAGCATTAAGTCTTTTCTTCAAAGCTCCCCAGGTTATTCTACTGTGCAGCTAGGGTTTAGAACCACAGTGACAGGGGGTCACTTTGTTTTCCTTTTTCCTTGCTATTAAGTGCTAGAATCGTGGTTACCTGGACGAATATTTACACTCAGGTCTTTTCACTCTATTAGTCTCAGGTATTCCTTTCCAGGCAGACTAGGTTGGAATAAATGAACTTGAGTGAGGCTCAGAGGAGCATCAGCTCCATGTGAATATCTGTCCATCCCTGAACCCCTAGGAGCCTTCCTGGAGATTTCCTCAGTCTCTCCTTCTGAAGCTTTGGAACAGATGGTTTGTCTTAACAAAACATTTTGCTACTTTTAATTTGCTTGATGATTTAAGGCCAGATTCCCTCAGATAACACAGAAAACTTCAGTGGATTTAAAGGTTGTCTCAAATCCTACTAGGTAAAGTTTATTTTACCCTCATCGCTGAATTACACAACACCATACTCATTCCCCCTTTATTTTGTGATATCTATATATCTCATAATTTTACATCTCCCAATAAATGCAGGATTTAGTTTTCTAATGCCTCTGAAGGTCTCTTCCAAGTCTAGAATGCTCCTTTTGACAAATGATATTTAATGCTGCTGACAGAAAAGCGATCTCTCTGCCCAATGCCACCTGCTATTCAAAAACATTCAGTATTTGTTTGATATTTTTATTCAAGTTTTGCTCTTTAGGAAATGTCATTAGTGATGTAATAGGTGGCATTCCATTAAGCTACATATGTTTCTTTCAACTATCTTTCAATGAATTTTATTTTATTTATGAAATAAAGAAAATAAAATTTTGAAATGCAAAAGTCTGTATTCTGCCATATGCGAAAAATAAGGTACTTTTTAGCCTTTTGTGGGAGGACTGGCAGTAGAGATTAACATTAACCATTTTTTTCCTTTTCCAAACAAAATATGGTCACATTATTGTATGGCTTATTCTGCCTAAATTAAATGCCACAAATAAACACATTCTATGACTTCACTAGTAAATAAGTGCATTTATAATGAAATATGCAAGTTTAGTAATAAATTAATTCAGCTCTTCTTTGGAAGTTTTTATAGCAAGTCTAGTGGTTACCAAAGTAAGTAGATAATGTTGAGTTAAATGGCTTGGTTTTCTTTACCATCATGTCCCTTTGTAATTCCCCTGTCTTTTTTGGCAGGATGGGGCAGGGGAAGAGAATAAGATATTTTGCAGTTGAATATATAAAACAGAAACCACAATGAGACTTTATATCATGAGATGACGTACTGCCTCCTCTACAGGGTCTTATCCATCCAATTTTACAATTCTGAAGCTTTGTTATATTACTCTACTTAATTAATATAACAGCTGATTTTATTAGATTTTTCCCAACTGACAAAATCAAATGGTTTCTTTAATGCAATAATAAAACTAGTTTAATTTTATGTGTATTTTTCTATTTATTCTAGCAGTCATAAATCTGAATTTAGGGATGGCATATTGTTGATCAAAATGCTAATGAGGACAATGACAGCCTACCGTATCTTTTAATGCCCTCTCTTGGCAGAATTAAATAAGTACAATAATGGAAAGTGCATTAGACCAGCAATGAAAACTCCCTTGTTCTAACATTGGTTTCTAAAGCAGTTTCCTTACCCATGAAATGAGATGGTGAGACTAACTACCACTATTTAAGTCTGTGTTCCTTGGGGCCCTAAGGCAACCATGGAGCCACTCAAGGGGCAGAGGAGGTGAGAGACAGTTATGAAGCTTCCACTTCATCCAGTCTTCTCTTTCATCTATTTTATAGTTAGGGTTACTTTTATTTGGGAAAAAATAGTTTCAGTTTCTAAAACTAGTTTGAAACACCACTAGAATAAAGATTGGCTAAAGTCTTCTTTAACAGCAGAAGTGGAAGGATACTTTACAATAAAATTTAAGTTCCTATGTCATGTGTTCTACGCCTGACTGGAAAGCTGAATTTATATGTCAGACAGTGATACTGTAGAGACTTTGATATGAGAGGAGAAAATCTTAGAGCAGTTTAAGGCTAGTAACATGATTTGAGACCATCACTTCCACTTATAATCCAGTACAGTATGTCATAATTACTTGAAAAGCTTTCAGAAAAAAAAAATCAATACTGGTGATATCCCAGGTGTACTGAGAATCTAAAGAAAATGGGAGACAGCTGCATTGTTACATATTTTGAAAAAAGATTCCCAGGTTATTCTGTTGTTCACCTTCAATTAAGAACCATTATTCACACTACTGTTTTGTGTGTTTTCACTCAGTTTTCTATTTGATTTCCCAAAATGAATACCACTATTTACAGTAATCAAATCACCTGGGTTTGGGAAGCAGAATTTTCTTTTTACCCTACAGAACATTCTTCATACAGAGTGAGCAGTGCAATCTTATAAAAAAAAAATGGCCTGCTCAGGTATGCAGAGCACTTGCAAACCATAGCTGAACTTCATCAGTGCTACTGAAGAAAGGCAGTGCTAGATTCCTGCTGAAGAAAAGATAACCAGAATTCCCACTGTGTATCAGTCTCAATTCTCGTCTATGTCAGTGAGCAAAAGCCACTAAAGGCTTTGCATCTCCTTGAAGGGAATCAACCTGTTTTGACTTCCCAGCTGCAATATGCAATACGATGAAGAAAGATAAAAACTTAAGAGATCTAAGAAACTGGGTATTATTTGCTTTACTTTAATATGTTTCCCAGGGATACAAATGGAAATTTATAAACAATTCTCCTTTCAATCATTACTGTTTTTCTATGCTGGAAAATTGGGGCGATGTGTTGATATAACACTTTTGATACTCATCCTCCAAGAAACCCGAGATCAAGCTGCAAAGTGGAATTCTACAGTAGTCAAAGAGTTATTCTGGATAAAAACCTGTGCTAGTGGTGTCCACCAAGGCAACAATTTTGGTGAAAAAAAAAAGATGTCTAATACAGCAGTATTTCCAAAGTTATGCTCTCTTGTTTCCAACCCCAATTTTGTTGGTAGCAGTATGGCCTTTCGAAGCTTCCATAAACCCTCTGCCCCTCAGTTGCCTGATTACCAAGTTTTTAGTGAAAGCTAGTCATTGTTCCTACCATTGCTACCCACATCAATCCATCCCAGGCCTGACTTCACAGCCAGGAAGAAATTTTAAATACAATACAATAAATTCAAATTTTGAATTTGAATTTAAAAGTTTAAAATTCAATTTTTCAACTGAATACAATTGAACTTTACTCTGTTGTATATAAACTTCCCCAAGCCTCAATTTCCTCCTCTGCACTTGACTGTGGTAAAGATTAAATGAGATGGCTGATTCTTGGAACAATACTTAGCTTATGGTGAGTTGCTACTATGGTGGTGGTGGGAGAATATTGAGCACCTACCAAGTAATGGGTACTCTATTAGTGCCAGACAGAAACAAAAAAGGCAGTGGTGGTGATAAATAAGATATAATTAGCCTAATAACTCTAAATAGGGTGTAAGTTTAAATACAGCTACACTAAAGTGCTATTAGGAAGTGATTAATTCTGTGTAGAGGAAGAGCTGGTTCAGGAAGAATTCTTGGGGAAAGTGGAATGTAGGCGGAATGTTAAAAGAGAGTTGGAAGTAGACAGGCAGAGGTGGCGGAAGAGCATCTGGGGTAGAAAGAATAGCAGAGGCAAGCAGTTAGGAGTTAGAGCTCCTGCTCTTTGGGGAGAATGAGAAGAAAGCAGAGGCTCTGGGATCTCAGTGGCCCTCAGTTGGCAGTCTTGCTTCCCAGGTTTTACTACACTTCCCCAAGCCTCAATTTCCTCCTCTGCACTTGACTGTGGTAAAGGTTAAATGAGATGACTGATTCTTGGCATAATACTTAGCATAGGGTGAGCTGCTACTGTGGTGCTGGGAGGGGACTGAGGACACTACTGATGATTTGTAGGGAGATGGGGCTCGAAAAATAAAAGCAGACCAACCTCCTTTTGGAAACTTTTGGGACAAGATAAAGGATACTGGGTTTTTAGGCCAGAAAAAAACGGTGAGATGGAGGTTGTAAACATGGGTGAGAGGGATGATCACATCAAAACATCATCCAAGCACCAGCACAAATGCTGGCTTGAATGAGAGAAAGGAAAGAACAGATGCCAAGAAGAATACTGAGCAAACGCTATGGCAATAATGCAAGAAAGACAAACTGAGGGCTGGCCTGGAAGCAACAGCAGTAAGGGTGGAGTAGGTGAGACAAGATGATAGACATTTTGGAGAAAACCAGTGACTGACAGCATGAGGGGAGGGAGACGAGAGAAATCAGAGGTGTATAACTTGGGCAACTGACTAGATAATGATTTCTGCCAAGTAAATCGGGAATATATGAAGTATGTGTGAGGAAGTGGGTAGATGGGGATCAGGAAGGGATTTCAAAAACAAGAGTTTAGAATTTAAACTGCCCAAGTTACCCATAAGGTCCCTTGAAAATTACGAGAGAGCACATGATGCTATTAGTTTTTTCAGGGAAAAGAGAGCTGTGTCAGTAAACAAGGTTTATCTAGCATGCATCTATACTACCCACTGAGGAAGAATGCCTCCTAGTACAGTTCCTTAAGGATCCAGAAAAGATAATCAGACAGTACCATTTTACTAATAGCTAACACTGCGTGGTCTTTAAATACAGTTTTCAAACTCTTCTAATGCGTTATCTCATACAAGATGCACCACATCTCATCCACTAAAGGGATCGGGTTGTTTTGCTACTATTTTAAAACTAAAATGGAAAGGCTTGCTTTAGTTCAAATAGCTGGTTACTGAAGTAACTGGTGTTCTTTAATCCACAGTCTATAACCACATATGTGTAACTTATGTGCAAATATTTTGCATTTTTAAAGTATGACATTGATTTTAGAAAGTGTTATAGTAGTGATATACTACATTTTTAAATGCACAATAAAAATTTTAGCCATAAAATAAAGAACGTTAATCATAAAACTTGAATTAGGGAAGAAGCTATAATAGGGAAATGCTGAGAAAAACTTTGACAATGTCAGTGACTGAAAGTTTATACTGCAAAGGGCTGTGAAGTGCTTGGCTCATCAGTACTAAAGAAGCCACTAGCAAAAGGGAACTGGGAACAGTTATATGAGCCAGACTAAATCTCTAGATACTCATTCATTTGCCTGAAAAATTATTGAGCATTTATAATGTTTCATAATTTCTTAGATGCTGGTGTTTCAGAGCTGAAAAATATGATCCCTGATCCCACTTCAGTGGAGGAGCCAGAAAACAATCCTATGTGTTATTTTACTATCATGTGTTACTTTTTATGATGGGAAGAAATTCAGAGGGGTAGTTCCAAATCTAGGCTCTAGAGTTAAGGAAGGTCAGTGACCTTCTCTGCAGGACGTGTAGGAGTTAACCAGGATGAAAGTTAGACAAGCATCTTTTAACCAATGGGATCAGCCAAGGCCTACTTCATTTTATTTGCAAACTTCCTGCTTCCATGACATCTCTGCTTTGGACTCCTCATATTGACTTTCTTTGGAACTCCTTTCTTGAATAGCTGTTTCTGTTATGACTAGAAATTACTCAGAATTGAATCACTATTACCTCTGTTCTTGGGTGGCAAACCTTGGGAAAGAGGTTACCAAATAAACCTTAAACAAAATAAGGCACTGCACATAGAATTATCAAAAGCCAGAGCTGAAAGGGCATTGAATCCAACTCTTTTTACAAACTGCATACCTATGTAACAAACCTGCATGATCTGTACATGTACCATAGAACTTAAAGTATAATAAAAAAAATTCAAAAAATTGTGCATATTTATGTAATACATGAGACATTTTGTGACACGTATATAATGTGTAGTGATCAAGTCAGGGTATTCATGGTATCCATCATCAAAGTACAGTATGTTTTTGTTATGTATGGTCATCCAACTCTGCTATCACACATGGAATTTATTCTTTCAATCTTACTTTTATAAGGAACCTAGGAGGTATTTATAAATAGGGTAGGAGGTATCTACGAATAAGGCATAAAGTCCAGCCTCTAAAGTTAAGGCAGGTAAAATTCTCCCTGGTGATTTCTTTAGAGTAATATCTGGCATCCATGCAAATTCAAACATGATTTGCTCTGCCCACCTCCCCCAATGACGTAGCTCTTCATTTCACCAATAAAGAATGCTTGGCTAGGTTTCTATATGCCATATTCACCAAGTTTAATTTCAAGGATGTAGTTCAGTGCAGCTTATTCAGCCTTTTGTATTTCTAAAAGCATTTTTTTTAAAAGTACTGATTTCCATTATAAGGTAAAAGCTCAATTAGTTCTTGAAAGATCCTCATATGGGGGTGCTTGATAAACACATAAAGAGGATGAAGAAAAGAAGAAAAGGAGGAAGGAAGGGAGAGAGGGAGGAAGAGAAGGAAGAAGACAGGAAGAGGAGCAAAATAGTCCAAATACAATTTTTAACCATTAGCAACATTCTTAACTAAAGAAAAAAGTAATGGAAAAGTAGTAAAGAGGGAAAGAGAGAGTTCTTTTTTAAAAAAATTAGGAAAAAAAAAGAAAGAAAAAAACTTAGCACAGTTAGGTGGAAATGAGAAGAATTTTAATGCCAAAACAATGATTGGACTACCAATTCTAAACCAATGAAGTTTTGCCATGTGAGGGAAATTATTTGATGGTGGAATCACTGACATTAGATAAACGAGATTAAAAAGTGACTTGGAAAATTACATCCTGCATTTATTGGGCTTAAAATGAATGGCCTCAATTTAAGCCTAATAACTTATTTTTGCCACTGTTGTTACAATGAGGCACCTTTGGTTCATACCACCAACTTCCAGTAAAACACAGTTGTCAGCACTGGTTACTGAGGTAGTAGGCTATGCCCAATATATCTGATCCAAATTTAAGGATCCCACTGTCTACATCAGTAGAGTAAAAGGAAAGATAAACTGATCAAAACTGTAGGTAAATAAATAATTAAATGAGATGTTGGTTGCAAATTTTGCAGCCTCAACACTGCAAAGACTTTTTACGTAATCCTTTATACAACAGTCCCTCTCCAGTTAACAGCTGGTATTACTTGTTCCCATGGTTTCTGTTGTATAGTAACTAATATGTCTCCATAAAGTTGGCAACGGTAAATCAGATTTTCATGGCACAAATTTAGTGCAGTTTACATACGCATCCCTCAAACCTAGAGTCAGAAGTATAATACATCATATAAGCACCACTTCGGTCACTGGCCCTCAACCTTGGCTGCACATTAGAATCATCAAAAAGGATGGGAAGAATGCTGCTGTCTCCAGGACTTTCATCCAAAGATTCTGGTGATGGAGGCTGAGCTTTGGTGCGCTGCTGAGCATTAGATCGCAAGTGATTCTAACATGCAGCCAAGATTGAAGATTACTGGTTTAAGACATTTTTTTAGTAAATCAGAGTAAAATTTGAAATCATGCCATTGAAAACAAAAGCACTGTTTTCAATGCCCACGTGCAGAGTAGTTCATGCCTGTAAACTTAGCACTTTGGGAGGCCAAGGTAGGAGGATCGCTTAAGCACAGGAGTTCAGGACCAGCCTATGCAATGTAATGAGATTCCACCTATATAAAGAATTAGCCAGGCATGGTGGTGCACACCTGTAGCTCCAACTACTCAGAAAGCTGTGGTAGGAGGATCAGTTGAGCCCAGGAATTTGACACCTTAATGAGCCATGATTGCACCACTGCACTCCAGCCTGGGTGACAGAACAAAACCCTGTCTGAACAAACAAATAACAAATAAAAAAAAACAGAAGTTTCATTTTGTATTTTTTCACCCAAGATGATGAATTGGAGGCTTTCAGCATGCCTCAACCACTTGGAAACAGCAAGATAGTATAAAAAGATCAACTCTGTGATCTCTTAATTCAAGAAGAAAAATGGGAATCCACCAGAACTGTGAAAGACACCCCAGATCCCAGGGAGGAGAATGCCAGCAAACAGCTCCCTTGATGGCATCTGGTTGATAAAAGTAAAATAAAAGGAAAGTTCACTATGTGAGAGAGGCAGAGACCCTCCCTCTATGACTCCTCTTTCCCCAGGGACCAAACAACCCAGGGCAAGGGAGAGCACTTTGTTTCTCCCACGCCCTGGAGCTAACTTGGGGAGAGGCTTGGAGATGCTGTGAGGGAAAGACAACAAGAAACACTACAGACATTTTCCCAGACCCAGGACTGAGAACAGGATGCCATTTTAATCTGGGGACATACAAAGTCAGCCAATCCTTGGTAACCTGGCAGTGTGACTGTGTAGGCATTTTAGTCTTGGGACAGAGACTGGAATGCCTTCTCTGGAGTGGGATAGGGGATTCCACAGCCAGAACTGTGGCAAGTACCTCAGCAGTAAGGCTAGAATCGTTCTCTCCCCCATCACAAGCCTGTGGGCAGGAGCAGGGCTGCTACAGCAGCAGTTTCTCCTGGGCGATGAGACTTTCAGCCAGTGCCAGCTTGGCAACCTGGAACTGATCTGCCTGTGCCATCCCTGGGTGACCCATGCTGTTCTCCTGAGATCACGGTGCAGCGAGGCCATCTCTGCTCCACCTGCAGGCAGAAATAAATCCAGGCATTCAGAGCACCTGCTTGCCTGGACCAGCAATCTGAGATGACGCATCCTCTGTGCAGAGAACCTCATGCAAGGGGATACCCCCTACTACATGCCCAAATCTACCTACAAGCATTCAGTGTACAGTTTATCTGGATCAGCATCCTGAACCACCATACTCTTCCTGGACATAGATCATGATACAACGTGACCCTCTTTGCTCCATGCCCAGGGAGATCTCCAGGCATTTGGAGAACCAGCTCACCTGGATCAGAGCCTGGGCCACCACACCCTTCCTATTCAGAGATCCTGATACAGGAGGTTCCTCTCTTCTAGATGTACATATGAATCTCCAGATATCTGGAGTTCCCATTCTCCTGTATTAGAAGTTTAGAGCCATTCCTGTGCAAAGAACTTAAAGACAAGGTGGTTTCCAAGTTCTATGCCTAGGCACACCTTTAGATGTTTGGTGGCTGTCCATAGGATTCTCCCTTGGCACTGGTGCCTGTGCCTACCCCTGGGGGATGCACAAGTGGACCTGCCCAGTATGGCCCTGCCCTGTGTGGTCCCCACTGTCCTGGGATTGAGCAAGAAGCTCAGACCACTATACATTCTACTAATCAGCCCTTTGTCTGAGGTAACAAACAGCTTCTTCCAAGCAAACAAGAATCAAATATATGCCCAGCCACATTGCCTGTAGCCAGCTTTTACCTACTAGCATCATCAATGGGTTATAGGTTGAACTCCACAGCCCAATATAAAACCTGCTAAGAGAAGTGCATAGGGCTGTAGAAGCAAAGGCAAGATCCTATGCAGCATCCTCTAGAGTCACACCCTCCAGGGCAGGCATCCCCAAACTACGGCCAGTGGGCCGCATGCGTCCCCCTGAGGCCATTTATCTGGCCCCCTGCCGCACTTCAGGAAGGGGCACCTCTTTCATTGGTGGTCAGTGAGAGGAGTACAGTATGTGGCGGCCCTCCAACGGTCTGAGGGACAGTGAACTGGCCCCCTATGTAAAAAGTTTGGGGATGCCTGCTCTAGGGAATGGAAAAAGGGGGAAAAGGGAAAAAATAACTATACTAATAATATTACAGGGAAAGAAAGTGATATGGGTAGGCTTTGTGTCACCATCGAAATCTCATCTTGAATTGTAATTCCTATAATCCCCATAATTCCCACATGTCAAGGAGAAGCCAGATGGAGGTAACTGAATCATGGGGGCAGTTTCCCCCATGCTATTCTCATAACAGAGAGTTCTTACGAGATCTGATGGTTTTATAAGGTTTGGTAGTTTCTCGTGCATTCATTCTCCTTCCTGCCACCTTAGGAAGAAGGTGCCTTGCTTCCCCTTCACCTTCCACCATGATTGTAAGTTTCCTGAGGCCCTCCCAGCCATGCTGAACTATGAGTCAACTAAACCTTTTCATTCATAAATTACTTAGTCTCAGGTAAGTTCTTTATAGCGGTGTAAAAATACACTATTGCTGGAAGAAAGAAAAAAATCTTACCTACATGAAAATAATAAAAATAATCAGAAGTGCCAGCATCTACAGATGAAAAGGAATGAGTACAATAATTCTGGCACCTTGAAAAAGCTGAATGTAGTGATACCATCAAAGGATCCCACTAGTTCTCAATGGTTCCTAACTAAAATGAAGACCTAGAAATGACATAAAGAATTCAACGCATGGATTGCAAGGAAGCTCAATGACATCCAAGACAAAGTTGAAAATCAACACAAAGAAACTTCTAAAGCAATCCAGGAAATTAAATAAGAAATAGATATGTTTAGAAGAAATCAATCAGAGCTCCTAGAATTGAAAACTCACTTAAGGAACTTCAAAATACAATTTAAAGCTTTATCAATAGACTTGACCAATAAGCAGAAGAAATAAATTCAGAGTCTGAAAACAAGCCTTTTGAATTAACCCAGTCAGATAAAAATAAAGAAAAAATAATTTTAAAAAATAAACAAGGTCTGTGAGAAATATGGCATTATTTAAGGCAACTAAACTTATAAATTATTGACAGTCCTGAGAGAGAAGAAGAAAAAGCAAACAATTCAGAAAATATATTTTAGAGAGTAATTTGAGACAACTTTCCTAGTTTTGCTAGAGGTTGGCATCCAGATACAAGAAATCCAGAGAACACCTGTGAGATACTATACAAAATGAACATCACCAAGGTGTATAGTCACCAGATTGTCTAAGGTTAATGCCAGGGAAAGAAAAATCTTAAAGGCAACTAGAGGAAAAAAGGCACATCACAGACTAAAGGAATCCTATCAGGCTAACAGTGGACTTCTCAGCAGAAACCTTACAAGCTAGGAGAGATCAGAGACTATTTCCAGCATTTTTAAAGGAAAGAAATTCCAACCAAGAATTTCATATCCTGCCAAACTAAGAATTACAAGTGAGGGAGAAATAAAATCTTTTCCAGACAAACAAGTGCTAACATAATTTTTTACCACAGACTGGCCTTACAAGAGATGCCTAAGGGAGTTTTAAACATGGAAACAAAAGAACAATACCTGCTACTATGAAAAGTAAATACATAGCCCACTGACACTATATAGCAACCACACAGTAGAAACTACACAGCAGCCAATTAACAACTTCATGATAGGATTAAAACCTCATATATCAATATTAACCTTGACTGTAAATGACCTAAATGTCTCCCTTAAAAAGCACAGAATGGCAAGTTAGATAAAAAAACAAGACCCATCTGTCTGCTGTCTTCAAGAATCCCATCTCGCATATAACAAAACACACAGGTTCAAAGAAAAGGGTTGGAGAAAGACCTACCCAACAAATAGAAAACAAAAAAGAGGAGGAGTCATTATTTTTATGTCAGATGAAACAAACTTCAAACCAAAGTAAAAAAGGACAAAGAAGAATATCACATCATGATAAAGGATTCAATTCAACAATAAGAGTTAACTATACTAAATACATACACACTGAACACTAGAGCACCCTGATTCATAAAGCAGGTACCTCTAGGCCTACAAAAAGACTTAGCCATACAAAAATAGTGGGGGACTTCAACACCCCACAGAGATCATTAGACAGAATATTGAGGCACTAAACAAAGAAATTCTGGACCTAAACTCAACACTTGACCAATTGGACTTAACGGACATCTACAGAATAATCTACCCATCAACCACAGAATATACATTCTTTTCAACTGTACACAAAACATACTCCAAGATCTACACCCCCCCTACACACATATTTGGCCATAAAGCAAATTTTGATAAATTCAAAAAAAATCAAAATTATTCCAACCATACTATCAGTCCACAGTGGAATAAAAATAGAAATCAATACCAAGATCTCTCAAAACCACACAGTTAAATGGAAATTTAACTACCTGTCCTTGAATGACTTTGGTAAACAACAAAATCAAGGCATAAATAAAATATTTTTTGAAATAAAAGAAAACAGAGATAAAACATATGAAACCTCTGGGATGCAGCAAAAACAGTGTTAAGAGGAAAGTTTATAGCGCTAAATGCCTACCTCAAAATTTAGAAAGATCTCAAATTAATGATCTAACATCACATCTAGAGGGACTACAAAAAACAACAAATTACCCCCAAAGCTAGCAGAAGAAAAGAAATAACTAAAATCAGAGCAAAGCTAAACAAAATTTAAACCTCCAGATCCATACGAATAATCTATGAAACCAAAAATTTGTTTTTTTTTTATGATAAACAAGATCGATAGACCATTAGCTAGGTCAACAAAGTAAAAACAGAGAAGATCCAAATAAGCACAATCAGGAATGACAAAGGTGATATTACAACTAATCCCACAGAAACTCAAAAGATATTAAAAAATCATTAAGAACACCACGACACACAAACTAGAAAATCTACGAGAAATAGATAAATTCCTGAAAACACACAATCTCCCAAGATTAAATCAGGAAGAAATGAAAACACTGAATAGACCAATTTCAAGTTTTGAAATAGAATCACTAATAAAAAAAAAAAAAAAAAACTACCAACCAAAGAAAGCCCTGGACCAGATGGATTCACTGCTGATTGTACCAGATACACAAAGAAGAGCTAGTACCATTTCTACTGAAACTATTCCAAAAATTGAGAAGGGACTCCTCCCTAACTCATTCTACAAAGCCAGCATCGCCCTGACAATAAAAACTAGCAAAGAAACAACAAAAAAGAGAAAACCACAAGCCAATATCCCTAACAAACATAGTCACAAAATCCTCAGCCAAATACTTACAATTTGAATCGATTAGTACAACAAAAAGTTAATTTACCATGATCAAGTAGGTTTCATTCCTGCAATGCAAGGATGGTTCAACATATACAAATCATTAAATGTAATCTACTGCATAAATAAAATTAGTAAGAAGAAACATGATCATCCCAATAGCTTCTGATGAAACCCCTCAAAAAACTAGGCAATGAAATAACATACCTCAAAGTAATAAGAGCCATCTATGACAAATCCACAGGCAACATCACATTGAACTGGCAAAAACCAGAAGCATAACCATTGAGAAATGAAACAAGACAAGGATGCCTCCTCTCACCATTCCTATTCAACACAGTAGTGGACATGCTAGCCAGAGTATCAGGCAAGAGAAAAGGCATTGCAATAGGAAGAAGATAACCAATCTCTCCTTGCTAACAATATGATTCTATACTTAGAAAACTCTGAGGACTCTGCCAAAAGGCTACTAGAACTGATAAACACTTTAAGCGAGGTTTCAGGATACAAAAATCTATGTACTAAAATCACTAGCTTAATTTCTATATACCAATAACATTCAATCTGAGAGTCAAATCAAGAACATAATCCCATTTGTAGTAGCCACACAAAAAAAATACCTAGGAAAACATCTAACCAAGGAGGTGACAGATCTCTACAAGGAGAGCTATGAAACACGGCTAAACAAAATCGCAGATGACACAAACAAATGGAAAAACATTACATGCTTATGAACTATAAGAATCACATCATTAAAGTGACCATACTGCCCAAAGTAATTTACAGATTCAATGCTATTCCTATCAAACTACCAACACCATTTTTTCACAGAATTGGACAAAACCACACTAAAATTCATTTGGAACTAAAAAGGAGCCCAAATAGTCATAAAAATCCTAAGCAAAAGACCAATGCCAGAGATGTCACTTTACCTGACTTCAAACTACACTATAAGGCAAGAGTAACCAAAAAAGCATGGTTCTGGCACAAAAAGAGATACCTAGACTAATGGACTAGAAAAGTGAACCCAGAGAAGTAAAAAACCAAACTCCTCCAGGCATCTAAACTTCAATAAAGTTGACAAAAATAAGCAATGGGGAAAGGATTCTCTATTCAATAAATGGTGCTGGGATAGTTGGTAAGCCACATGCAGTAGAATGAAACCAAACCCCTACCTTTCACCACATCCAAAAATTAACTCAAGATGGATTAAAGATTTAAATGTAAGACCTTTCTAGAATAAAACACTATTCTAGACATTGGCCTTGGGAAAACAATTAATGACTAAGTCCTCAAAAGCAATTGCAACAACAACAAAAAAAAATTGACAAGGACCAATTAAACTAACGTGCTTCTACACAGCAAAAGAAACTATCAACAGAGTAAACAGACAAGCTACAGAATGTGAGGAAATATTTGCAAACTATGCATCCACTAAACTCTAATATCTATAACAAACTTAAACATTTGAACAAGCAAAAACTAATAACCCCACAAAAATGGGCAAAAGACATGAACTGCTCAAAAGAAGACACACAAGCGGCCAAGAAACATGAAGAAATGCTCTGCACATGACTAATCATCAGAGAAATGCAAATCAAAACCACAGTGAGATACCATCTCACATCAGTCAGAATGGCTATTACTAAAAAGATTAAAAACAGACGCTGGTGATACTGCAAAGAAAAGGGAATGCATATACACTGTTGGTGGGAATGTAAAGTAGTTCAACCACTGTGGAAAGCTGCTTGAAGATTTCTCAAAGAACTTAAAATAGAACTACTATTCAGCAATCCCATTACTGGATACACAACCAAAATAAACAAATCATTCTACCAAAAAAGACCCATGTACTTGCACATTCATCACAGAACTATTCACAATAGCAAAACATAAAATCAACCTAGATGTCCATCGGTGGTAGACTAGATAAAGAAAATATGGTACATAACATGGAATCCTACGCAATCATAAAAAAAATAACAAAATTATATCCATCAGTTGCATGGATACAACCAGAGACCATTATTCTATGCAAATTAACACAGGAACAGAAAATCAAATACTGCCTGTTCTCACTTGAAGAGAGAGCTAAATGTTCAGTACTCATGGACATAAAGGTGGCAACAGCAGACTCTGGGGACTACTAGAGGGGAGAAGAGAGAGAGTCAAGTGTGAAAAACTAAGTGTTGGGTACTATGTTCAGCATCTGGATGACAGAATCATTTGTACCCTAAACCTCCACATCACCCAATGTATCCAGGCAAGAAACCTGAACATGTACCCCCTGAATCTAAAATAAAAAGTTAAGGACTGGGTACAATGGGTCATGCCTGTAAACCCAGCACTTTGGGAGGCCGAGGCGGACAGATCACTTGAGATCAGGAGTTCAAAATCAGTCTGGCCAACATGGCGAAACCCCATCTCTACTAAAAATACAAAAATCAGCCAGGAATGATGGCAAATGCTTGTAATCTCAGCTACTCAAGAGACTGAAGCTGAAGAATCACTTGAACCTGGGAGGTGGAGGTTGCAGTGAGCCAAGATCGTATCACTGCATTCCAGCCTGGGCAAAAGAGTGAGTGAGATTCCTTCTCTACATACATACATACATATATACATAAGGTTAAAACAACATAAAATAAAGAGAAAGATCAAAGCATTTATAAGTCAATACCTAAATGCTAATGTCTTCATTTTGTTTCCTTAAACCATTGTGATATTAAGTACCTCTTTTCATGAGTGTGTGTGTTCAAATCTTTTGTTTTACCTCTTTTTAACTGTCCTGTTTTTCTTAGAAATTTACAGGAATTCTTTAAATTTCCTGAATACCAGTCCTTTGTTTGATGTATTTATTGAATCTTTAGACTGAAATATGTAATTTAGAGTATTTACTCAGTTTGTGGCTTATTTTTCAACATTTTGCTTAGTGGTTCTTTCAAAGAGCAGATGTTTTAAATTTAGACAAAAACCAGTTATTTATTATGTTCTTATTCTGTTTGTGTTATATGTGTCCTGTCTATCCCAAAAGTTGTAAATATATTTTTGTGTTCTTCCAGATTTATAGTGTTGGTTTTTAAAATAAGGTTTATAATCCATTTTGAATTAGATTCTGCATATGATGTGCAGTACAAAGTTGGGATTTTTTTTTTCTCATAAACTTATTCAATTGCTTTGAAACAATTTCTTGAAAATATCTTTTCTCACTGGAATTATTCCAGAACCTTACATAAAAATCAATTGGTTATATAGGTATAGGCCAATTCCTGGATTCTCTATTATATTTCACTGATGTATGTATCTATGTTTTGGTTATCATAAGTCAGGTCATTTTTATTTCCACATAAATTTTAGATTTATAAATTTCCACAAAGTGTTTAGGGTTATGATTGAGATTGTGCTGAGTCTGTAGATCAATTTGGGGGAGAACTGACATTTTAACAATCTTGAGTCTTCTAATCCATAGACATGACATATCACACCTACAATTTAGATTTTCCTTAATTCTGAATGCAATGTTTTATAGTTTTCAGTTTATATGCCTTTTATAATTTTTGTTAATTTTTTCTAGATTTCTTTTGCTTTATAGTATTATAAATTATTTCTTCAAATTTCATTTTCTAACTTTGCTTTTGGCATCAATAATTTTAACTGATTTTGTATGCTGACTTTTCAACTGTGACCTCACCAAATTCATGTAGTTAGTAATTTTAGAAGTCAGTCTCTAGACTGTTTAAGGTTTTCTAAATAAACAATCATGTTTTTATTCTTCTTCATTTCCAATCTGTGGGCCTTTTACCATTTCTTTAATTTGACCAACTGGAGTCTCCAACAAAAGGAATAACAGAAGTGGTATAAGGGAGCCTCTACCTTTGTCTCTAATCTTAGGAAAATCATTTAATAGTCCACCATCCTATATATTAGTTACAGGTCTTTCACAAATTTCTTTTAAAATTTCCATCTATTTTTACTTTTCTGACAGTTTTATGAAAAATTTTTAAAAATTAATAAATACAGCAAACTGTAGCAAGTGATTTTTGAATGTTACATTGGCTTTTCCTTTTTGGACTAAATCCTATGTAACCATTATATTTTATCCTTTTATTCACTGTTAGTATAAAAATTAGCCAATAACTAAAATGTGCTAATGAAACTATCCAGCATTGTGAAAATATTTTTACTATAAAATTATTTTCCCTAATATAGTTTGATTAAATATTTTTGAAATTTTAACCATATCTTTTAACCACATTTCAATAGATTACCAACTTCAAAAAATTTTGTTTTAAAGTTAGATGATCAACTCCCTTTATGTCAGCAAATGTTTTAAGAAGTCTCTAATTTTCTAAAAATTTTACTTCTAAAATTTTATGATTGCTATAGCAAAAAATATCATCTTAATATTTCTTATTAGAGATTCAGAATTGATCCATTAAAAACATATATAGATGAATCTATTTTCCCTACTTATGAATATATGTAATTTGGCAATTCATAATTTCAATCTTCCTTTCAAGTTTCCAAATTTATAAAATATAAGGATTAGATTACTCTAAGAATTTATCCAGCTCCATAGCTTATTCATCCCAAGTTATATTACCACCTTCTCAAGATAAGGTATTAAATGTTTTACCTAAAGTTTGAATAAATTTAGGCTGTCAATAATCTTAATAAAATCTATTTGTAAGAGTTTCTAAAGTACTTCCCAAGAACATTTTAGGCATTCATTGACATTCTTATTATATATGAAGTGGAAATTCACTATTATCTATTTCATCACATTGCTACTAGTAGCCAAAAAAGATCTTTAAGATCTAAATGTTGCCATTTTAGCAACCTACTCTTTAGTACAGGGACATACTTTGTAATTTTTCAAAGAAATTAAAGATGTGACTTTATAAAGATTAAAGAGTTTTATGACAACATTTGAGAAATATTTTTGAGTACCTACTATGTATAAACAAGGCATTGGGGATAGCAGTGATTAAAAAAAAAAAAATCACCTGCCTTCACAGAACAAGCAGTTTTGTAAAGAAGCTCTGATATACTTGACTCAGAGTAGAAAAGTTGTAATAGCTGTCTCCATTGATTGCTATCCCTTCTTTTTTCTCCAAAGGATCAATCTCTACTACAGCACTGCTGCCCTACTTCCCTATGAGAATTTTAGATGCACAGAATTGAAAATTTATAATCCATGGTTCATAATGTAATTTTATTGTTGTTTCATGCAGTTGATCAATAAGGTATTTTTATTTTAAAAGCTAATGAACACCATGGAGACAGAGCTCAACCAAATAATTTGAAAATTACCAATCAGTTATACCTCCTTATGTTTTTCACTATCCTACTCCATCTCAATGTCTCTCCATCAGAAGTAGCTTTCCTTCAACTCTCTACTTTCTCTCATAGACTAATCTTGCCATCTTAGAATTATCAAAATGAGGCCTGCACCTCTGTATGCTGTATTGAAGGGCAGGGCTGTATCATCTTCATTTTTCTTCCCTCAGGGCCTAGCGCTAGGCTAGCACAGAGTATGTGTTTAGTAAATCTTTGTTGAATGAAATCATCAAAGGAATTCTTGGTTCTGTCATTCAGTCCTTGCAGACATTACCAGTAGGTATTGCATTAGCCCCTGCAAGAAATGTGCTCAACAAAATGAAACACCTTGTGTACAGGCGCAGCGGTTCAATGGACACAACGTTGGCTTTTTAAGAGGTTGGAATCTTAACTCCTATGTATCCTATGTATATACAGCAATAAAGTATTTGCATAATTACTATAAAGTATATTACGATTTTATAATACAAGCAATGGGAATGTACTAACATCTGTATAGCAATAGAAACTCTGACTTAAAATAATTAACAGTAACTTCCTTTGCATTTAATTACAGTTAATTTCAAGCATCACTGTTTCCATTACAAACAAACAAATAAATATACAGAAAATTACCAAGTCTCAGTAATGGAACTAAGTGTCTTCTGGCTTATTATTTATATTTAATTGAACTGGAACAATTTTTTAAAATGGCACCTTCCTAAATAAATAAGTAGAACTGCCATGAAGAACAGTATTTTTTTATCTGGACTGTGCTGAATTTTACTTTGTTCTTTAGTTCAATGTGATGCTGCTAAGACACTCTCTGAAACTTTTTTATTTAATCATAGCCACGATTATACTTAATATCACACATCCCTTTCCTTGTTGGCTGCTGCACATACTGTACTGAAACTAAAAGCAACCTTGTTGCGGACCTGCAAAATCACCCTGGCCTCATTTTCCCTACTTAATGTACTCCAATCTACACTTGGATGGTTAAAACAAAATTGAGTATTACTATCACTACGTTTGTAAGGTATATATTTTTACTCAACTACTTCACAGCTCAGTTGATGTGGTAGTGAGTTGATGTAAAATACTTCCAATCTCTATAGTTTACTCAGTGTAATACTTCAAACTTTAATCTTATTTGTTATCATTCAAAATAAAACATCTATATTATAACCCTTTCCTTGAAAGAAAAACCTCTTTCATCTTTTACACATCTAGTAAATACAAAATACTGCAAACCTATCATTCTTAGCAACTTTTCTTTGATTTCCCCACACTATTCGAAGCCGTGGAATCTTCTACCCCTTGCTCATTCCCACTATTCTTAGAGGCAGGGCCTCGAAAACAGCTTCATTCTGTTCTGTCATGCACATGTCAGCATACGGCCCTATACACGATGGGACCGGCATATATTTTATATGTGCAAAGCCGGGCATGTATAAAATAGATGAATCCCTTCTCCATTCAAAGACACTGAACATAGAAACATACAGATACACACACATACAAACACACACATGTAAATAATGAGTTTCATCTTTCCAATATAAAAATAGCTTATTTGGATTAAAAATATAAATGTTGTGGTAACTGTCAAACTAATTCCTTATAATTAATCCACTCAATTACTTAATCTGGCAATTATTATATCCCATCTATTATCTTAGAAATACTCACATAGAGGGGGGAAGCAAGCAATAACTAATGGATATATTATAATACTGCAGCATTTTGCACTGGGACTGAGCAGGTATAGGGATCCTACGATCAAAAGAGCATTGACTCATAGCAGCCTATCAATAGTTAGACAACATGGTAAGGACAGCATTGAATATACACAAGGTTAAACTTAGAGACTTCGCTGTGAATCACATAAAGTTTTAAGTAACAGCACCTAATCAGATGTTTCAGGTGAATGTGATTCCTCTCTGTAATCTGTTTAATGAGATGCAACAAAAGTACCAGAACTATGCAGAACTACAAAATAAGGGTTGCCTGAATCATGTACACCAAATGATGGCTGAAAATGTTGTTTTACTTAGATAAGCTCTGTATTACCATGAAGTGACCACAGCAGTCTTCGTTAGTTCTGTCCTCTAGGGAACCAGACACAGGGACTAGAAACAAGGTACTTGGAATTTGTGAGTTGGAGGCAATGGGATTTAAGGCTTCCAAAATTTAAACCCTCAGGATTTATGTCTTATCCCAAGTAATAAACTCAACAGAATTTCATTTTTCTTAATAGTTTCTGTACTTAATCTATAAATCTCTTACATTGTTATGTAAGGCAATAAAAGAAAAAAAAATGAGATAAATTCCAAGGCAACTGAGGATGAAACTTCTATGAACTTGAGCACTCTGGTCACATACCTCAGAAGACAGCTTTACTCTCAAATTAGTGTTTTCTTAGCTCCCATTTAATGGCTCCAGAATTTTCACATTTTCTGGTCTGTAGATTGAGATGAAGGTACCATGCTTTCTCATTCTTAGAAAAACATGTCCCTTATAGCTATTTGGTCCTCTTGCTTTTTAGCCTGGCTGATGAAGGAAGGAGCATTCATAGCAGAATGCTATAGTTTAGTGCTAACAGAAAATTCTTTTCTGGCTCACAAGATTGGTAGAAGAATAAATGGGAAAATTCTTGCTTTTGAAGTCCTGTTATATTTGATTTGCTATGCCTTGAAACACTCCAGAGATTCCTATTTATGATTTAAAGAATGACTAGAGTAGTGTAAGGGGATGTTAGCAAGGTAGACATTGCATTTGATAAATATCCCATGAAGGATCCTACTGTTGCTCAGCAGAGAAAAGGGTGGTGTTTTTAATGTTTTTATTAGGCAAGGACTTGCTCAAATTCTTGATCAAATTCCTTCAGGGTCAGTCTATATGTTTAAATGGAAAGAACTGCATTGCCTTTCCCAGATGTAAAGTTGTTGACAGTGGTTGATTTTTCAATTCTTAATAGAATTGCAGATGTCTCTTGCTGAATAGAGCTGAATACATAACAGAAACCTATATATCTAATCTCTAAGATATCCTATTCACTTAGTCCTCAAAATGTGTCCTATATGCAATATAATTGATTTCTCCAAGATAGTATGGTAATACGAATGAGAGGCTATTCTCTTGTCTCTCTATCCAGTACAGAATTCTGGGGAATGTTGAACAGTTTCCTTAAGATAATCCAATGCTAAGCAATGGGTAATCCATCACATCCTCACTGAAAAGATCTAGTTGAACTCAGAGTACCAAATTTGCTTCTATTGCTTAGGGGGGAAAACTGTTTAGTTATATTATTTTAGAATTCTCTTGAAATTACAGTTTATTCTTTTTTTTTCCCCCAGGCTTATTGGAGGAAGTAATATTTGCCATTAACTTAAATTTAGCTTTGTAAATACATGACTTGTTGAAAATCTTTCAAAAAATGTATACGTCTGTCCTTCTTGATCATGATATTCTAAACTCAGCGTGATTAATAGTCTGTTACATCAATGAATCATACCTCCTATGATTTGTGTCCTTGTGTAGTCTTCCCCATTTGGGTTTGGACTGGCCTATGACTAGTTTTAACCAGTTGAATGTGGTGAATGTGACACTGTGCCATTTTCATGCCTCAGACTTCGGAAGGCTTGACATCTTCTGCCTCTGCTCTAGAGGAAGCCAGATGCCCTGTCAGAAGTCCAATTGCCTCAAGTCTCATGAAGAACTTCAGGAGGAGGAAGAGGTCTGAAGTTCCTGGCTGACAGCCCAAGATGAGCTTCCAGGCAATGCCAAAGTCAACTTGCCAGACATACATGTGTGAATCACCTTATGAATGGATCCTCCAGCCCATCTGAGCTGAGCCAGCTGAACATTCCATGAAGCAGAGAGGAGCTACCCTCTATTGCCCTGCCCAAGTTGCAGACAAATGAGAAAATAATGAGACTGTTGTACCAGGTCACTATGCTTTTGGGATAACAGACAACTGAAACACTGTACTTGATCTTTGTTTAATGACTTGTGGTTATTATGTTTTGATGAACCCAATAGATATCAGAAGATGTGGGTTCGCCATTCATAATTGAGTTGCTTGGCTATTAATATTCCCAATTTTCACATGTACAAATCCTGACAATCCCACAGGGTTGTTGTATAGATCAAGTGATACAAAACACATTACTGTGCTTTCAAAACTATTCTACATATATGAGCCTATTCACTGTTAGCGCATTTCCCTTGACTCCAGATACTAATTTCTTATTACTACCTATACAAAAGAAAAGTTTTGAAGTCAAACAGGTAACTTAATTTTTGCATCAATATGCTTGATTTTCTATATAATTTTAAGTTGGTAAGCCACTGTCACCACCAGTTAAATGCTTCATAAACAAGGTGTTGCTACACTTTTACACATACTAGGTCAATTACAATTTTAGAGAATAAATTACAAGTATTCAAAATTATTAGTCTTGTAAAACTTCTTTCAAACTTTACAGTGCATCTTTAATAACACATTTCCTAATACTGTTGTCTGCAAGCAATTCTGATGTCTTTCAAAATGCTAGATAAAATGAGCACAGGTATAGCCTTTGGCCAGTCATTTAATCATTCGGAGATTCAGTTTCCTTCTACATAAATTAAGGACAATTATTTCTGCCCTGCTATCTTGTATAAGTACCTGTTTGAGTTACTATAGAGGCATTCAATAATTATTGTCATTATTATCATCCTGATTTCTTGTATGTGCTATGTCAGTAGGTGTGTCTTCATTTTTATGGTTTAAAGATTTTAGGACCATATTTTTCATATCCCCACTCAGAAGAAATAAATTGGCAGAAAACAAAAAAAATCAAAAATAGCAAAAACAAGGCACAATTCCCCCCGACACAGGAATTTGGCAAAGGGCATTTTGCACGCAGGTGTGTGTGGTGGTGTGTGTTGTGTGTGTGTATTTATATCTGTATTATATTGCACTCCCTAAGAAAAGATATGATATTCTGTTTGGCATCTTGCAAACTAGGGGTGATTAAGAAAAATATCATTGTGACAGCAGAAGCAGCAGTACAAGAGAAGATATACTAGAACCAGTTTCTCTGATCCTTTCACAGTGGAATAAGCTCTTCATATTTTAGAGAGAATAAATGAAACATAACCTGCAGTGTTATGCCTGGTTTTAAAAGCCAGGTTTTCAGGCAGCTTTACCAAATGCTCCAAACTGAAAGGGCAGGAAGAACATAATTCTTTCTGATCTCTTCCCACTCTGAGACTGTTCTCATACTTCAGTTACTAATCTATGAAGAGAGGTGGGCAAAGAGCCTAAATGAAAGTCTCTAGTTCCATATCCTTGACTGTAATTCCTTCTGTGAAACCCAGGAAACTACATGTAGTCAAAAAAATTCCCAAACTGTTCTGGAGTCTGTTGGTGACCTAATATCACAAATCAGAAAATGCAATGCCCAACAGAAAAGTGGATTCTTATAGTACACATTTTAATCGTTATTGCTGTTACCTTTCAAACACTTAAAGTCCAGGGAAAATGTCCACCTACTAATGAGTCACTTATAAGAAGCACTTTAAGGCCCTCTATTTTGTTTATTGAAACAATATTTAACACTCCTAGTGGTAACAGCGGGTTTTAGGAAGATCTCATGTATATTTTGATTCTATGTAGTCCTGCAATATACATGGTATGCAAACCTGAAAGGACAAAGTAAAGAAAAAGAGTTCATGTCAACACCACTATATTTAGCATGTATGTGTGTGTACATATATATATATATATATATATATATATATATATATATATATATATGTAAACAGTAAGAGAACACCTTGCTATAAATGATTTTGTGTCTTTGGGCTATGCAAACTATGTCTAGCATCACTCCCAGTAACCTTGATATAAGTGTGCAGAATGGTAGAGGTGCTGAAAGTTTTCTTTTCTTTTCTTTTGGAGATGGAGTCTTGCTCTGTTGACCAGGCTGGAGTGCAGTGGCGCAGTCTCAGCTCACTGCAACCTCAGCCTCCTGGGTTCAAGTGATTCTTCTGCCTCATTCTCCTGAGTAGCTGGGATTATAGGTACCAGCCACCATGCCCAGCTAATTTTTATTGTCTGTTTTTAGTAGAGATGGGGTTTCACCATGTTGGCCAGGCTGGTCTCAAACTCCTGATCTTAAGTGATCTGCCTCCCTTGGCTTCCCAAAGTGTTGGGATTACGGGTGTGAGCCATTGCGACCAGCCTGTATGTTTTCATAGCAGGCAACATGATGGATGCAGTGTTTACTGTCTCACTGCAAAACTGTTTTGAGAATTTCTGCTACTTACTAAGATGTTGGGAATCAGAGATGGAAATCCTGCCCTCAAAAACTAAGAAAAACAAGTCAAGCAAACAAAAACATGGCAAAAGTAAGTGATGGGCCATAGAGAGTGAAGAAAATGGTTGCAAGAGCATGGGTGGAAAAATGTACCTTAATTTGGTTCCACAGATGTTTAAGTTCCTCTGGTGAGCCACATACTGAGCATATAAAAATTAGTTTTGCACAGGCAGGGAGGTGGGGCACTCCTTGTGAAACAACAGAACATGAGGTAGGAATGTGTCCAACTTGAGATATACTGGAATATTTACCAGGTGAAGTGTGGGGCTTGAAGGGAGAGAAGAGGGAATCAAAAGCTGAGAAAATGTAGATCAATGATAGTTTTTTTGGGTGTGAATCTAGAGGCAGGTGTCAAAAATCTTTGCGAATGCTTCTGGTTGTGGTGACACAGTTAAAGTTGGCATACTAGATAAAAAAAAAGAAAAGAAAAGAAAAAAAAGAAAGAAAGAAAAGAAAAACAAAAAACAAAGCCTTAGGCTGGGTGTGGTGGCTTACACCTATAATCCCAACACTTTGGGAGTCCCAGGTGGATGGATTACATGAGGTCAGGAGTTCGAGATTAACCTGGCCAATATAGCGAACCCCATCTCTACTAAAAATACAAAAATTAGCCGGCATGGTGGCACATGCCTCTGCCCCTAAGCTACTCAGGAGGCTGAGGCAGGAGAATTGCTTGAACCCGTGTGGCAGAGGTTGCAGTGGGCCAAGATCACATCACTGGACTCCAGCCTGGGTGACATAGGACTCCATCTCAAAAAAAAACAAAAAACAAAAAAAAAAACCAAAAAACCCTTGCACCATCCCAAGCCTAAACCAGTAGGAAGTCAAAACTCTGAACAGACCAATAACAAGGGCTGAAGTTTAGGCAGCCTTGTAGTATAGTTCGAAGTCCGGTAGCATGATGCCTCCAGCTTTGTTCTTTTTGCTTAGAATTGACTGGGCTATGCAGGCCCTCTTTTGGTTCCATGTGAAGTTTAAGGTGGTTTTTTTCCAGTTCTGTGAAGAAGGTCATCGGTAGCTTGATGGGGATAGCGTTGAATCTATAAATTACTTTGGGCAGTATGGCCATTTTCACAATACTGATTCTTCCTAACCATGAACGTGGAATGTTTCTCCATCTGTTTGTGTCCTCTCTTATTTCATTGAGCAGTGATTTGTAGTTCTCCTTGAAAAGGTCCTTTACATCCTTTGTTAGTTATTCTAGGTATTTTATTCTCTTTGTAGCAATTGTGAATGGCAGTTCATTCTTGATTTGACTCTCTTTAAGTCTGTTATTGGTGTATTGGAAGGAATGCTTGTGATTTCTGCACATTGATTTTGTATCCTGAGACTTTGCTGAAGTTGCTTATCAGTTTCAGGAGATTTAGGGCTGAGACAATAGGTTCTTCTAAATACACAATAATGTCATCTGCAAATGGAGACAATCTGATTTCCTCCTTTCCTAATTGAATACCCTTTATTTCTTTTTCTTGCCTGATTGCTCTGGCTAGAACTTCCAATACTATATTGAGTAAGAGTGGTGAGAGAGGGCATCCTTGTCTAGTGCCAGATTTCAAAGGGAATGCTTCCAGTTTTTGCCCATTCAGTATGATATTGGCTGTGGGTTTGTTGTAAACAGCTTTCACGATTTTGAGATATGTTCCATCAATACCTCGTTTATTGAGCGTTTTTAGCATAAAGGGCTGTTGAATTTTGTCGAAGGCCTTCTCTGCATCAGTTGAGATACTCATGTGGTTTTTGTCATTGGTTCTATTTATGTGAATTACTTTTATAGACTTCCATATGTTGAACCAGCCTTGCGACCCCGGGATGAAGCCCACTTAATCATGATGGATAAGCTTTTTGATGTGCTGTCGCAATCGGTTTGTCAGTATTTTATTGAAGATTTTTGCTTCTATGTTCATCATGGATATTGGCCTGAAGTTTTCTTTTCTTGTTGAGACTCTGCTGGGTTTTGTTATCAAGATGACATTGGTTTCATAAAATGATTTGGGGAAGATTTCCTCTTTTTGGATTGTTTGGAATAGTTTCAGAAGGAATGGTACCAGCTCCTCTTTGTATGTCTGGTAGAATTCAGCTGTGAACCCATCTGGACCAGGGCTTTTATTGGTTGGTAGGCTATTAATTGCTGCCTAAACTTCAGCCCTTGTTATTGGTCTATTCAGAGTTTTGACTTCTTCCTGGTTTAGGCTTGGGAAGGTGCAAGTGTCCAGGAATTTATCCATTTCTTCCAGGTTTACTAGTTTATGTGCATAGAGTTGTTTGTAGTAATCTCTGATGGTGGTTTGTATTTCTGTGGAATCTGTGGTGATATCCCATATATTGTTTTTTATTGCATCTATTTAATTCTTCTCTCTTTTCTTTTTTATTAATCTGGCTAATGGTCTATTTTGTTGATCTTTTCAAAAAACCAGCTCCTGTATTTATTGATTTTTTGAAGGTTTCTTTGTGTCCCTATCTCTTTCAGTTCTGCTCTGATCTTAGTTATTTCTTGTCTTCTGCTAGCTTTTGAGTTTTTTAATCTTGCTTCTCTAGTTCTTTCAATTTTGACAATAGGGTGTCTCTCTACTGTCAGTATTAGACAGATCAACAAGACCAAAAGTTAACAAGGATAGCCAGGACTTGAAATCAGACCTCAACCAAGCAAACCTAATAGACATTTACAGAACTCTCCACCGCAAATCCACAGAATATATGTTCTTCTCAGCACCACATCACACCTACTCTAAAACTAACCACATAATTGGAAGTAAATCACTCCTCAGCAAATGCAAAAGAATGGAAATCATAATAAACAGTCTTTCAGACCAGAGTGCAATCAAATCAGAACTCAGAATTCAGAAACTAACTCAGAACTGCACAACTTCATGGAAACTGAACAAGTGGCTTTTGAATGTTGACTGGATAAACAATGAAATGAAAGCAGAAATAAAGATGTTCTTCGAAACCAAAGAAGACACAATATACCAGAATCTCTGGGACACATTTAAAGCAGTGTCTAGAGGAAAATGTATAGCAATAAATGTCCACATGAGAAGCAAGGAAAGATCCACTCATATTTTGATGTACAACTCTATCTTGTCCATCATGCAATGTCCAAAGAGTTTTTAAAGTCATAAGTAGAAAAACAGTTTTGGGGGGAAGAATTTGCAAAATATTATATATCTTTGAAATGTAGAATATTTATTTTTTAAAAAAATCTCTGCTACTTCTTAGAATCCAAGACTCTGATTTTGTTTTGTTTTGTTTTGTTTTGAGACAGAGTATTACTCTGTCACCCAGGCTGAAGTACAATGGCATGATCTTGGCTCACTGCAACCTCCACCTATTGGGTTCAATTGATTTTCCTGCCTCGGTCTCCTGAGTAGCTGGGACTATAGGTTCCCACCACCATATCCAGCTAATTTTTGTATTTTTAGGAGAGACAGGGTTTCACTGTTGGCCAGGCTGGTCTTGAACTCCTGACCTCATGTGATTCACCCATTTCGGTCTCCCAAAGTGCTAGGTTTACAGGCATGAACCACCGTGCCCAGCCCATAACTGTGATTTTGGACAAAAGGTTTCGCAAAGAAAAGCAAGGGAGATAAAGAAGGAAACAGCAGTAAGTGTTGATTGGTGTTGGCTGTTCAGCATGTTGACAAGAAGGAAACAGATGAATAGCCACTCAGAATGCTAAGCAGTAAGTTGTTCTGACAAAGGAAAAGCTGAGAGATTTTTTTTTTCTATTTGTCCTTTTGGACTTTTATTCATTGATTACAATCTGCTGTGCATATGGAAGCAATGCAACTGTCAGTACTCTGATTAACACCTGACTTTAATCTTTGTTCGGTTTGCATCTTGTGGTTTCTAAAATATTCTGCATTGTCAGCTTTTGCTGGATCTCCTAATTGTTTACTTTTTATTCTGTATAATTAAAGAGAGATGATTTATTGAGAATTGTTTTTGCATTCTTATGATACAACTGGCCATATACTCTCCATCATATGTGACACCTCTATGTATGCAGATCAATGGTTCTCAAACTTAAATATGCACAGTATCACAAGGAGGGCTTCTTAAAAGAAGTTTGCTGGGTATATATCCAAAAAAAAAAGGGAGATAAATCAGTATATCAAAGAGATTTCTGAACTCCCATGTTTACTGAAGCACTATTCACAATAACCAAGATATGGAATCAACCTAAGTGTTCATCAATGGATGAATAAAGAAAATTGACATATATACATAATGGAATATTATTCAATCATCATAAAAGAATGAAATTCTGTGATTTTCAGCAAGATGCTATGGACTAGAAGCCATTATGCTAAGTGAAATAGCCAGGTACGGAAAGACAATGACTACATGTTCTCATTCATGTGGGAGCTAATAAAGTGGAGATCATGAAGGCAGAAGTTACCAGAGGCTGAAGAGGGAAGGGAAGAAGGATGAACAGAGCTGGTTAAGGAGTACAAAAGTACAATTAGATAGAAGGAATATGTTCTACTATTTGATAGTAAAGTAGGGAAATTACAGTTAACAATTCATTGTATATTTCAAAATAGAAGAGAAGAACTATAATGTTCCTAATAAAGACAAGATAAACATTTGAGGTGATGGATATCCCAATTACCCTGTTTTGATCATTACATATTGTATATAGGTATCAAATTATCACATGTATCCCCAAAATATGTACAATTATTATATATCAATAAAAATATATTTTAACAGATGATTGCTGGGCCTCACTTGGAGTTTCTGACTTGGTAAGTCTGAAGTGAGGCCAGGAATCTGCATTTCTGAAAAGTTTCAAAGTGATACTGATGGTGCTGGTCTGCAGAATACATTCTGGAAATCAGTGATGTAGATCGCTTCTACTGACTACACGTTCTCAAAGACTTTGTTGTGTTTCTACAACAAAAGTGAGTAAACTAAGGGTTCCTTGATCAACAATGATGTTCTCTGCTCACATCATTAATTTGAAACAATATTTAAAATATTCCCCACTACTATCAATCACAAAAGTACGCAGTTGCTTACTAAATACTTGGTTGTATCTGACAAAATATAACAGTTCCAAATCTACGGATTCCTCATGTCGAAATATGTATATAAAAATTCAAAGTATACAAATATCAACAGTTTACATGTCACAATACATTTTCCCATATATAATACTCCGATTTTACAATTGATTTTGACTGGAAAAACTTTTAAAAATTAAATATGAATCTCAGTCTGGATGTTTTCAACCATGATTTTCTATTGTTTACAATTATGAGAAAAGCAGACACACATGGTACATGGAAAATGTCAATAGAAACTATCATAAAAATTTGAAAGAGAATTTTGTGGTTTTCATGGCACTATTTGTTTTAACTTAATTTATTTCAAAATTTAGGGCTTTGCTTTTTTCTAATAACATGTAATAACAGTACTTCTTATAGTTTCCAGCTGTGGTAGGAGTTGCTTCTTTCTTGACCACTGAAAATTACTTTTCTTGGTTTAATTAGACAAGAGTTGCAGTTAAAAAAAAAAAAAAAAAGATGAAGGGCAAATCAGTATAAATCAGTAACTGTATTTCCAAAGACCAAACTCTTTGGGAATTGTGCAGATGGTATTCTTGAATGGGCAAATGAAAAAGGTGCTAGGTGTTCAAACTTGGATTAAAATTTTCATGGTCAGCCAGAAGGAGGCCCTATTGGCATAGGGCAGGTTAGTCGCTGTCCATAGGTAGTACTGTGATGTTCTCAAAATGTGATCTGTGAATATCCTGTATTAGAATCACCTAGAATATATGTAAAAAAATGTGTACACATAAGATATATTTTATCAGGAATGGACATTAATAAACTGTACTTGAAGGTTTACACCCTAAAATTTTAGAATTACTGCAGTTGTGGGTTATGGCAGAGATTTACTGTGGGTGTTACAGAAGGCAGTAGTATGTAGCTAGTATTTTGTATTTTAGGAGTGTGTTAAACACAGATTAGATTCAGTAGATTGAGGATGTGCTTTGATATATTCTAAAATCTGTTATGCAGACCCAGTGTGCGTTCAAAGAAGACACTAATGGCAATGACAACAAAATTTTTGAGCTTTTTTGATTCACAAGTTTAATATTTTTAACAGGTATTTTATGTAATATATGGATTATATATGATTGTTGCTTTAAAAATAACTTTTGCCTTACATTTTTAACAAGAATTATAGCTTCTAATTTACTGCTAGAAATTAGCAATCCATATAGGTAAAATCTAGTAAAATCCTATCATATTACATTATGCAGAGTTAATAATTCCAATATAGTATGTAGTATACAGTGTTAATTCAAGTATCATATTTAAATAAAGGATTCTTAATGTCATATAATTTAATGAGTACATGATTTGACAATTTCAAATTGAGCCCTGTTTGAAATAGTTGTTATTGAAGAAGTTCATTATTACTAACAGAAGATCACAAACATGCTCAACAAAATTGGGTAGATGTTGTTAGCTTTATTCATACACAGAAAACTGCAATGAAAAGTGTACAGCTGTCTCCAAGAAGACAAAACAAGATCTATCAAGTAGAATGTGCCTGATGTTTTACCATTATGCTATCCTAATCTGCCCACGTGTAATCAACAGCCCATGAAAGTAAACCCCAAACTCATTGCCATTCATTGAAATCATCCAAAAGCCTTCTTTCTTCACTCCTTTTAAAACTACACTTACTCCTCACACATGCCTCCACCTCTAGGACTTTGGGTTTATGGACCTATCATTGTTTTTCTGCCTTGAGCTTGGTTCTTTCTAATGTAATTGGCTCAGACTCCATTTCTAACCATCTGAACTCTGTTTCTAAACATTAAACCAAGTGATCAAAACATCTATAGGTTTGCTTCATCCCTTGCAAAAATAAGTAGGTAGTAACTTTGACATAAAATAATTAGAGTGGACTTTTTATAAACTGGCATTTGTGTTTTAAATCCTATCCAAAATACCCAAATTGTGAAGATACAGTCAAATAAAAGGAAACAGAAATTAACTGTAACTCACATTCAAAATGCTCTTAGTTTTATATCCTATGATTTTTGCAAATGCTAAAAGTTAATCCTGAATTCAAATTTGTTTATAGTTTTACCTATCATTTATATTGCAGTTTAAAAAGATGAATGTGCAATGTTTTACTAAAAAGCTATGAACTGTGCCCAAACAGATATAAAGAAATATTGAAATAGGTTCCATGTAGGAGAATGTATGGCTTTTATTTTCTGAATAGCAACTTCAATAAATTAAAGTGCTCAATATTGTACCAGCCAGTGTCAGAAATGAATAGTGAACCTGCCAGCAGAAATGTTTTCAATTTCTTAAGCACCATATTGGTCCCTGACAGAATAGATTGGCTTTTTGACACAAAGTTGTAGTGGCAGGGATTTAAAAGAGGAAGAAAATTTCTCTTTAACAAACTACCCAAGTGACGAACTATATCCAAATGTAACTCAGTATACCAAAAATTCTATTTTGAATTGAAGCTAAGACAAATATCACTACAACCAAATTTTGGCATTTTTCGTGGTAATAATAACTGAAACATTTAAATTATCTTCTAAAGGAATAATGTTTTTTTAAAATTAATTACGTATTTGTGGTTTTTTTAACGACATATTTTTTTCTCCTGGATTTGCAATATGGATTAATTACACATTCTGAACCTGTCCTACTTCAAAAACATTTTTATTGTAAGATAAATGCAGTTTAACTGGAAAAAACTTGGAAGATTCAAAAAATTCCCCAAGATAAACCTAAAACTATACACATAAAATGGTATTACACATAAATATTGTTATGTATTATACACTTTTTACAGAACTTGCCTGCAATGCAAACAAGTTCTACAAAGCACTAGAATAGTAATTCTCGGCAGGGTGCAGTGGCTCATGCCTGTAATCCCAGCATTTTGGGAGGCCAAGGCAGGCAGATCCCTGAGGTCAGAAATTCGATACCAGTCTGGCCAACATGGTGAAGCCCTGTCTCTACTAAAAATACAAAAGAAATTAGCCTGGTGTGGTGGTGTGTGCCTGTAGTACCAGCTACTAGGGAGGCTGAAGCAGGAAAATCACTGGAACCAGGGAGGCAGAGGTTGCAGTGAGCCGAGGTTCTACCATTACACTCCAGCCTGGGTGACAGAGCAAGACTCTATCTCAAAAAAAAAGAAAAGTAATTTGGTATAAATCTATATTCACATATATATGTGTACTGTCTCACATACCTATACATATATATACACATATATACACACACACATATACTCATATATACACACACATGCTCATATGTACATATATATGTATAGGTATGTGTGATAGTGCACATATACTGTATGTGTGACAGTACACATATACATATATACATATATATGTGTATATTTACTTGTATACGTGTATATACACATATATACGTATATATACACGTCTACATATATATGAATATGTATATATGTGTATATATATATACGTATATATACACATATATACACATATACGTATATATAAGTGTATATATGTGTGTGTATATATATGTATTTTCCCAGTTTGTATGTATATGTGTGTGTATATATACATATACATACAAACTGGGAAAATAATTTGCAACAATCATGTTAAAAATAAGATTAATGATTTTTCTATTTAAAAGTACATTTTTTAAATTTCCCCATTTACACTTAAATTTTCGACCCATTTGAGAGCTGTTTTCTGGCTTTATATCAACAAAGATGCCACCCTAATGATGCTTGACTCAATTAAGTTTTTAATTGGAAAACTAACAATATGTTGCTGTTTAAATATATACATATTTAATACATATTTAATCACTATGTATGTGTGTATATATATCTATATTAGATTTTATTAAAACCAACTTTTAGCCTTTACCTTGAAGCCAAGGTTGAGCAAAGCTTTTTGAAAATTCTAAAGTTCTGGAATATATTAAATAAAATATAATTCTTTTAATTACCAAAAACTTCATCTTACAAAAGGATTTGCAACTAGCTTTATTTAAATAACAAACTCCCACTAGTATGCAGTGTTTGTTTATATACCACAATCTTTTCACAGTGTTGCAGACACAGAAATTCAAAATTAGAATAATAGAAGCAAGTGATGGAATTTAGCAAAATTATATTTATACATTTTTGTCTATGAAAAACAGTATGCCTTCTGCTACAGTTTCAAGACAACAATACTCACAAAAATCAAATAAATACATCACTCTAATCTGTATCTTCATCCAGCCCTCATTCTTCAAATTATGACCAAGGGCAGATATATGTATTTAGAATCTATAATATTTTCATCAGTTGGTATAGTCAGTATAAAAATAAAGTTTAGTTGCTGAGAGGCATGCAAAATAGCTCCATTTCAGACATTGCTGTTCATACTGTATCATAAATGAAGTATCAACCTACCACCTAATCAAGAACAGTTCTTGAAGTGAGCAGGGGAGACAAGTTAGGGTACTAACTCTCATGCCAGAGATTTAACCAGTTTTGGTCTTCACACTCTACCATTAGAATTTAGTTTCTCATTTTCCTCGAAGAACTTGATACACTCAGTTGCTATAAATGTTACTGTGGAACTAGGAAATGGGGTACTGTATGAATCATCTTTAGTACTACGGTTTGATCTCTTTCTTTCATATTGAAAACAAAAATACACTCCCATCCTCACCACCCTTGTAATGACTCAGTATACTTTCTATTAATTTTCCTTTTAGAAGAAATAAAAGCTGTGGATGTTAATTTTTCTACATTTTATTAAAAATGCTCATTACTGATATTTGGTATTACGTGCAAATGTTCAAAGTAATTGCACACATTTTAAACTTAGTGGTTGTAAAAATTGGTCATTTGGTCTAAAAAAACACAATAGATTTTTTTAAAAGTCGTACTTTTAAAAAGTATTCTGTATTTCAGAAATATAAAAAACAGAGGACAGGGAGTAGTTTTAATATACGTTTTTCCTGGACAACAGATGGTGAACAGCTAATACTGAACAATAAATCTAAGAGAGTACATAAAACGGAACTATGTTTAAATAGCCTATATAGAGTTCAGATTCCTTAAAAGCAAAAGACTGTATTTCTAGACAACCTACTGTATTTATTGATCCTGCAAAGTTGTTAAATATAAGACATAGATATGAGTTTGACAGTTTTGGTCAATTTCAACTCTATTAGTTGGGATCACCCAGAGTACCCCATGAAAGCACTGGTCCCACCAATCCTCACTTCCTCACCATGTAATATAATTTTTGTCAGTTCTGTGTCTTCAGTAATGAACCAAGACAGTTAGCTCGATTTTAGATTACCTGTAACTTTCAGATTACTTGTAGGGGTCTCAGAGCCATCAAAAGTCTAGAGATGGTGACCTGTAAAGTTAAACTGGAAATGCATCATCATCCTGAGACATATGTTAAAAAGAGGTAAAGAAACTCATACTTAATGATCACTTTCTAGGTAGCAACTGCAACTAGTGTCCCATATTATCTTACTTAAAGTCTATTACAAGGCTGCTTTTGTTGGTCTGTATTAATGGAGGAGATAATACTTGATGCTGGCTATAAAAGATGAAAAGAATTAAGATATTTAAGGAAGAGAAAGAGGAGGTGTCTAATGAGCAAAAACATGTCAGTCTAGACTCTGCATAGCATATTCTAACAAATCAATTTGCTGAGAACTGATGTTTGATGTAAAGATATTATTAGTGAAGATAAAAAACAAGTTAGAATTAGATTGTGTGGGAAGACAATAAATGTGTTGCAGGAACTAAAAGAATGATTGTGAGGCTGGGAATAACTTGTATGGAATATCAAGATAGGCTGAAGCATAAAGCCCTTTAAATGGGATCTTAATAAACGGGGCAGTAGGTTTTAAGGGTCGTTGCCTAAATGGTGGCAAAGGAAGTGGAAAGAAGAAAACAGACATAAGAGATTTGGCTGGGTGCGGTGGCTGATGCCTATAATTCCAGCATTTTGGGAGGCTGAGGCAGGTGGATCTCAAGATCAAGAGATTGAGACCATCCTGGCAAACATGGTGAAAACCTGCCTCTACTAAAACTACAAAAAGTAGCTGGGCATAGTGGTGCATGCCTGTAGTCCTAGCTTCTCGGGAGGCTGAGGCAGTAGAATCACTTGAACCCAGGAAGAAGAGGTTGCAGTCAGCCAAGGGTCACCCCACTGCACCCCAGCCTGGCGACAAAGCAAGATACTGTCGGGGGTGGGGGGAAGAGACTGATTTAACAAAGAAAGAAACAACTAGTCTTGTCAATATATCACTGTGAAAGGGAAGGAAATAAGACAAGTTAGTAATAACTTGAAGAGAGACTTCAGCTATTTTAGAGAGATCATGGCACTATGGTTTGACGATAAGTTAGGAAAAGAAGTATATAAAACTGAAAGCTATTATATAACTTGGCAACCTGGGTAGGACATTGTTCTAAAACATGCTTATCAGACAAAGGAGCTGCCACATAAGTGGTGGAAGCTTCCTCATGACCTCTGACATGATACTGCATCCTGAAGGTGAGACAGTATGCCGAAATGATAGCATCTTTCCAGAACAAGGACTAGAAAATTCTACTAATATCCATACGTTGTACATTTATGAATTTAGCTCCTTAAGTTTTCACAATGATCATGGATTACCATATTTATATCATCCTTTATTACCACAAGAAAAAATGGAGGCTTTGTATTTCATCATTCAGAACAGCAATATTAAATTCCTTTCTAACCAAACATAGCATCTATTAGGCAAGTATTAGGTATTTCAAAAGACTCAGCCAGGTATAGGAAATTGAAAAATCATTCAAGAGTCTCCTAAACTGACATATTTCAATATGATTTTATAATATAAATTTTATACTATGTCTAACATACTAGGATTTTGCAATGATACAAACTACATAATAAAAAGTGCTCTCCCTGATGATACTTGTACTTGCTCTGTTAGCTGAGTTGTATATATATGTTGAATAAATAAGACACCAGAGAATATCCTACCTAGCAACATTGAAAATGCTTATATAAAAATAGCTGAATGTCATGAAACAGCCATTTGGCCATCTGAAAACAAGTGATTAAAATACCACCAAAGTTCAACTTCTAGCAATATTAGAAAAGCTCAAGTCATCCAACTTGCAGAATGGTTTGAATTTTGGTGGACACTATTGAAAAAAATATTGACTCTCCTCTTGACCACTGGTTGTTAATTTTGTACCTAAAATACATCACCTCAAGACCTCAAATCACCAGCTCCAAATACAATTTTATGAAATAACTGTGTCCCAATCAACCTGTGTATAGTCAGTTTTCTTTCCCAGTTGAGACAGAAAATAAAAGAGGAGGAACTATTTTTACCTTATTACCATTTCAGTGCAACTCTGTAGTACATTTGTTGATTGTTACAACTTGGTTAAGATTGAATAAACCAGTAAAATTTGACATACTTACAATACAGAAATAGATCTCTCTTCTGCTTTCTCACTCTTAACTTTTCCCCACAGGGCTTCTGTTTTACATCTCTATTATCAATAATTTTTGGCACTTCAAATCCCACTGGGTTTACTATTGACAGTTATGCCTCATTATTATTATCCTAAGATTCAATCTTTCAGAAGATGAGACGTGTCTCCTTTCAGTGTGCTGTCCTTCTGAGACACTGGGTAATCTATCAATTTCACCATTCATTGGGGCACTCTTTTAGGTTACTGAGTGTGACCACTGGTGCTTTTTTTTCTACTATTCCTTCCTGTTCTTGGTACTGTTTCTAATCTTAATTATTTCACATCCTCCCAAAATATTTACACAGACAAACTCTACAGACAGGTCTACGTCAAATGTAGAAACAAACTGTTCAAATATTTCTTAATAAATTGATTATGCAGAGAAGCAAATAGCAATGGACTTTAAAAAATCAAAAACAGCCTTCTACTTTCACAGTATTAGAAGACTCTGCTGTTCACCTGTAGTCACAGCTATTAATTCACAACCACGTTAGTTTATTACCTGTGTCAAGAGTGAAAATCAAAGACAGTAGTGGTCATGTGAGTTTTTGTATCCATGTTAGTGAACTTAGATAAGAGTAGTTTCAAATAGTGAAAGGAGGCATGAAAAGTAAGAGAGAAAGAAAATTGAATCACTTCATATTTTCCAAATGTTTCATTCCCTCTAAATTCTATCTTTTTGTTTACTAGTATGCTATTCATTACCCATGAAAAATTCAGAATATAAACATATCCCTGAACAGCAAACAAAGCTTCCATCCTGACCACTTCTCTATACACACTTGTGTACTTTAGTTGCCTTGCTACACCAAATCTTTTCCCACAAAGCTATGTCAGCTTTCTGAGGCAAAATTCTCCCTTATTTTTGATGCCATAAAGAGGAATTAATGCAAAATTGCCAAGGCTTATTTTTATTCTCAAGAGGTATATTTTATTTCATTTTTGTTTAGAAAAATCTACAGAAATGCTGTCTGCAATATCATGGAGAAGTTATTAAAAAGGCTGTACGAAAATACCTCCAGTTTGACAAACTGAAATTGTATTGTTTCACCAGGTGGTCAAGTAGTTCCACAGGATAAAATAACATATACATGCCGCCAAGGTTAAAAGGCAGATAATGGATACCCAGGGAAGATATCAGTGCATGATTTGAGGTTGCTGAGAACAGTCAACATGCATACCAGGCTCAAGTGGTAGAGCTTGACATAGGAGAAAGGAACATAGGCACAAGATGCAGCTCCCTGCAATGTGTAGGTCTCACATGTCTAGTAGATCCATGCAGAAGGTGTGGCTGCATTCATGCCACTTTGTGTTGCAGTAGTTCAATTCCAACCCTTGCCCCATGAGGACTGAAATACAGAATGCAGGGAGATGACCAAGGATCACTGCACGTATAGCTAAGCATTTTCTAGAGAAGTTTTTATGTGCTGGATGCAGAGGTAACGGGGGTACTAGCTGTGCTCAAAGTTATCTGCATGCAATGCAATCTAGGAGCTTTCTAACACATCCATGCTGAGCACAAAGTTATTCTTGGGAACACAGGGGAGGTGTCATCAGGCTGTGTATGAACCCTTTGCTCAGATATATAAACCATTTTTCTTAAAAGACTGCAAACAAGCACTGTAATCAATTGTAATATTCATCTAAGAAATCCAGAAATTAAAAGTTCCCTTGCTTATAAAATCACAGTTAATCCTCTCAGTAACCCACAGGGTAGGCAGGCTATGTGCTATTATCTTCATTTTCAAATGATGAATAAACTGTATTTCATGGATATTTAGGAATTTACCAAAAGTCCCACTGTAAATGAATATAGTAGTTACTTAGCATTATGATTCCGGGCAGTTTGGCCTGCAATTACAGTCTTTTTCAACGATCACCTTTTATTTAAGCTTTAAAAGATTAGAAATTTGCTATCTCCATGAAAATGCTTATTAGTCCCCAATTGGTTATTATAAATATGAAAATACATTTACTTTCTTTTCATTGGCATCAGACCTTTTATAAAACAAATTTTATAAATGGAGTTTTATTTTTGTATTCTGTTTACTGTACATATTGATTGGGATTACATTCCTCAACATTATTTACAAATCGAAATTTAAATACAAATTGCTATTGATGTAAGTATGCTCCATTTAAAATTCCCATCGGGAGAAGACACACACTACGTCTTTATGGAATACTGAGTACAGCAATCCCCTACTCCTCCTGATATTTGTGGGGCATGCATTCCAAGAACCCCAGTGAATGTCTGAAACTATGCAGTATGGAGAACCTGACTGCTATCAACTGGAACACATTTCTGTTCATGTTCCACTGACAAATTTAATGTCTTTTCCATTTTAACTAAATCCTTATGTATTGTGGCTGTAACTTTTCAGTCTGAGGTGCAACAGTAAAATTAGCATGAGTTTCTTTTTCCTTCTATAAAATTTCATGGATAGAAAACTTATTCTTAACATAAACCTCAACAACCTCAGCATACGATTTTTTTCTTTCTTTAATGAAAGTCAAGCACTTTCACTTTTTCACATAAAGGAAGCATTTTGTGGCCTCTTTTTGGCATATCCAAATTGCCAGCATCACTATTCTTGCACTGTGCAGCCATTATTAAGTAAAATAAAGGTTCCTTGAAACACAAGCACTGCAATATTGCAACAATAGATTTGATAACAGATGGTTCATGGGTGGGGAATATCTACAGTGTCAACAGGCTGGACAAAACAATGATTAAGGTACCAGGCAAAATGGAGTGAAGAGTTGGGAATTTCATCACACTACGCAGAGTGCAATTTAAAACTTGGGAATAGTTTATTTATGGAGTTTTCCACTTAGTATTTTTACACCATGGTTGACCATGGGTAACTGAAACTCCAGAAAGTAAAACCATGAATTGGGGGCTGACCACCGTATATAGGCATCTATCTCACCACTTATTTCCTATTTCAATACATATATCCTGAACTAAAAAAATATGAAATTTGACCAATTTCTCAACAGATATATATGGTGTGCCTCTTAGGTACAAAATCCTCTGCTCACTACTGCAAGTACACAAAGATTAATCAAGCACAGATTCCACTTTCAAGGAATTTTCACTATAATAGAAAAGATGAGACATGAGGGCTATGATTACATTACCACGTGAAAGATGGATCCTATAAAACCTCGGTATAAAGATGACAAAAATGGAGGTTCAGAGGAAGGGCAAGTACTTTTAACTGTGGTAATCTGAGAGAGCTTTCTGTAACAGGTAACTTAGAATGAATATGTAAACATATTAAGAGGGGTGAAAGTGCCTTATATCCTGAATGAATGAAAAAGAATCTGTGATGCCAGAAACTGGAAATCCAACCACATAAGGAGAAGCAGATTAGCAGAACATAAGCTTGGAGCAGAGAATGAAACTAGTTCATAGAAGGCCTTGAATAACCATCTAAGAAGTTTGAATTTAGGTTAAGCATCTCAGACTCTATCAATTACTTTAATTTTCTGGCAAATCTTAAGCCCTTTCATAAATAAAATTTAAATTATGAAGTCTTATATATGCATAAAATATTCTATGCAATTAAAGGTAGTAATGCTCAAAGAGAATCTATTTTACTATTAAAACACTGCCTGAATGAAACTTCATGTTTCACATAATATAGATGAAACAATATAAAAAGTATTGAAAAGACATCTGGATAACACTGGTTAAATGGACATATGTATGTCATAAGCTTGTACTTAACATATTGAAATTTTTATCTTTAAAAAGCATATTATTGCTTTTAATAATAGTATTTTAAGGCTTAACCTTTACTGAATATGTGTTATATGCCACGTGCTATGCATGATTTGGATTTATATACACTATCTTTGATCATCACAACAGTTCCATAACTTGGAAATGACTAGTATTTTATAGAATATGAAACAAAGATTCAGAAATACTCAAGGTCACACAGTAAATAAGTTTTGGACATGGGGTAATAACCCAGGTCAGCCAAACTATAAAATTTCTGTCACTTCTTTCTACTAACCTAAACATCAAACTAATATTTCTAAAGATAAACTTCATGCTGATTTCTGAAGATATTAATACATTTTGGTTTTTCAGACACCAATTCAACTACTCTTTCAGGTTGAAAAGTGTCAATTATTTTGTTTTCTTTTTCTACATGATCAAATAAAAAACTGATAATTTTTTAAATTTCCAGAAGGAAAAGCAGCCAACGCATGTTACTAAAACAAAAATTATAGAATTACAGATTCTATCAGATTCCATCCTATCTACACATTATATAAACCTTCCTGACACCGATACAGATGTTGAAAAATGTCGAGCCAGTTTTAGGTATAAGCAGTTTTGGTAAATCCCAAGTCACATAGAACCTGAAGAGTAATACAGTAAATATATAACTTAATTTTTCTATATTTTAAATAATAAAAATGAAACCTGCTGATGCAGAACCTTACACAATTTCTAGAAACCAGTTGGAAAGATGATCTGATAATCAGAGAGATATTGGAATCTCTCATAAGTCCCCTTGGAAAGGACAATTATTATAGAACTGAATTCAATTAAAAGATTCTTAATGGCCATTAAGATAAGAGGATTAATGTGGTTTCATTAAGTTAAGCTCACTCTCTTCATTTCTAAGCATCAACACGCTCTAAGCTAGTGCAAGTGGCTCCTAAGTCTCTTAGAGATACCCTTTCGACCAGTCATTAAGAACTGAAGTTAATTAGAGTGAGGTAATACCTACCTGAGATGACTTTGCATTGGGTCCATGACGTTCTTTTATAAATTTGGTAACATTCAAGTGCCTAGAATACTTTTAGTGGAATCCATGTGATTAGAAATAATTATCAGTTATTTACATTTGGTTTAAGAGTACCTAATATTTATTTTGTGATAACTACACAGAGATTTAGTTATTGCATTGGAATATTAAATGTCACTATCAAAACAAAATAAATATATTTTGTATTTAATGGAAAAATGATAACTTTAAACTTTTACAATTTTTTTTAGCTAATGCGATGAAAAATGGATCAGATATTTAGTCATAATGCCTGATAAACAGCAGATCAATAATTTTGAGCAGTGTGTAGAAAATTGTTTTTCCCTTTCATATAACCAGAATGATTTGTTCAGACAAGAACGCAAAGTTAGATGTCACTAAACAAATTATATGTATACACACACGCACACACACCCACACACACCAATTCAGGAATTAATCATAGCAGACTTGATATTTTTTATGTTATGGTAGTTTTATACATCCAAAGAAAATGTGCCCTCAAGATACTGAACCAAACTTATGGTAACTTTTAATATTTCTTTCCTGTATAGTTAATGAAACAATCAATATTCCATCAAGCCTTAGCATTGTACAAATAAACTTAATTCCAAAATCCCCTTAACTTTGCATTAATTCTTATTATTCAAGGATCTTAGAATGTTGCATTATATTGACATGAGGGATCAGTTTAGAGACAGCTCTGAAAGTTGGAATTAGGTGATACTCAAGGCTGAGAGAAAAATCTGATGTTGTAGTTTTGGGTTATTTTAAATAAGTCAGAGTAGTATATCTATCTATTGTAGATAGATATACAATAGGCAAATGCAAATACATAAGTAAACTAAAACATTTATCTTAGAACCAGTGTTTTCTGAGCCTGAGGGTGCTATACTCCAGAGTGGGTGTGGGGAATACTCAATGGGTGAAATACATTGGCATCAGCATATTCCATGAAAGGCAAAGGTGACATGACATATACACTTTTTCCCTCCAAATCATAAAATGATTATTTTTGTACTGAAACTGCTAGGAAAAAGATTGTAAAATATATTTATTTAAAATATATAATTACTATAGAAATTAATTAACATTTAAAATTACTATTCATGGCCAGGCGCGGTGGCTCAAGCCTGTAATCCCAGCACTTTGGGAGGCCGAGGCGGGTGGATCACGAGGTCGAGAGATCGAGACCATCCTGGTCAACATGGTGAAACCCCGTCTCTACTAAAAACACAAAAAAGTAGCTGGGCATGGTGGCGCTTGCCTGTAATCCCAGCTAGTCAGGAGGCTGAGGCAGGAGAATTGCTTGAACCCAGGAGGCGGAGGTTGCGGTGAGCCGAGATCGCGCCATTGCACTCCAGCCTGGGTAACAAGAGCGAAACTCCGTCTCAAAAAAAAAAAAAAAAAAAAAAAATTACTATTCATAGAATGTTTATTGAAAGCAAAAACTCCAACAAATAAGTATCTAGATAAGATGACCAAGAATTGGGACTCCACCTCTGTGCTAAAGTAAGCTGGAAAAAATACCATGAATCAGGTCTACCTCAGTGAAAATGGACAAAAGCCATTTAGCTTTGTTTTCAGATGATCATATGGGAAGATCAACAAAAATCCCATGAAAAATTGATTTTTAAGACTCCACTCAGTGAAGCCATTTATAAGAATCCCAGCATAATTGCTTACCCCCCTGTTGTCCTAAAGCACTTGAGTTAAGTAATCATCTACCACAGTACACTATATTTTAACAGGTTACATGTCTTTACTAGTTGACTAAGAGCTTCATGAGAGTTCTGTGTCTTATTTTCATCCACTGACATAACAGCGAGCATATATTTGTGGAATAAATGCATTATGGGTAATGAACACTCCTGGTTTTATAATACTGGAATATTTCCTTCAAAATAAATAAACTGTCACTCTTCTAAGATGGTCTGATAACACAATTCACAACTGCTCTGATTAAGTAACACATATTTTAAAAAATAATTTTGTTAAATATATCAAAATTAATAAAAACTTCAAAAATCCTATCTGGAGTAAGAGTCCTGATCTTATCAAAGTTGTCATGCTAACTCCCTGTGCTTAAAAAACAAAATGACTCTAGGTGGTATACTTCTTTCTAAACAAGAGATGTACCTGGCATATTGACTTATTTATGCCATTAAAACTGTGCCAGCTTCATCACTAATAAACTTATGCCTCAGACTTTCAGTTCAGTATCTTTCAAGAAAAAAAAAAAAAAACATGTTTTTGACACACTATTTCATTATTGCCTATTGCCATACTTTTTCATGTTGGTGAAAAATTAAACTACTAGCCTTTGAACTCATAACAGAAATTAACAGTTTGCCAAGTTACCTGTAAGTCTACATAGCTCCTAGGGTATTTATTAATGTGGAAAGTTACAGACCCAGAAGATGGAATATTTCTTACCATCTTTTCTAAATACTTTCCTATATGTTTTATATGACCTGGATACATCCCACCTCCATTATAAAATAAGACAAGTATTCTCCTCTATGCTTAAGATATACTATTACTTAGAACCAGAAGTGGACCAGAAAAACAACTGATTCTTCTCATTATAAATTTCCCAACCGAATGTTTACTATATGAACTATCCATACTGTTTACCCTAAAAGGGAGACAAGGAAAAAGGGAAGGAAATGCTAAGCTATAACTGCTGTTGAAGAAATTAGGGATAGGCCAGGTATGAAGCAGAAGAAATTACTCTGCTCAGCTGGATCACAGGTGTGAAGTACCAGTATAATAACTCTTCCATATTACACAGTTCAGTATAAACTCTAAAAAATCACTCCAAATCTCAGATTGTTAATACAACCAGTAAATGGTTCCATTCAGCAGTCCAATTCAATCAGGGACACTGGAGAAAATATATTTTGCAGCTGACTCCTCTTGGTTCACTTAATATGAGACAGTGTTGCTCAAAAAGCAGAGAATCCAGAGGAGAAAATGAAATGACATGTGCACCTTGCTGGGCTCTATATTTATTTACAACTTCAGGTTTCTACCAAGCACTTGTTCATATGCTCGACTAGATGAAAATTTATTTTTTTGGAAACCATCTTGGTCATCTTTTTAGTTTGTCAGTAGCAATATCCATTGGAAAAATGCTGTGATAGTCTGTATGAATATGGTTGGGCTCAGATGTCAAGTCTCACAGATGAAAATTTACCAGGCCACCTGTACCTCATGACCCTATAGTGTCTGAATCTATCATAAGAATGCTAAGCTTCAATTCCTATCAATTACCAACTCATAGAAAAATCCTTCTGAGTTGCTTGTAAGGACAGTTCAGAAGCAAGATCTACAGACTAATGGCCTCATTTACTTCACACTATGCAATAATGGGCACATAGAGTTCAATAAATATTTTGTTGATTAAATAAAAAAAATAAAATATTTTATTAGGATATTTATTTCTTCATTATTTAACAAGATCCCTTAATTGACAGCTCCAAATGATAAATACTTCATATTTTGTGTAAATCCAGTGTTGAAATCTCTAACATTATCTTGCTTAATATCTTTAGTCTCCACATATTATGAGGAAAAAATTAAGCAGATTTTGAGAATAAATCTGACTCTGCCATTTACTAGCAATGTGGCCTTGAAATATTTTCCAACATTCTCCAAACCTCATTTGTATCTTCTACCAAATGGGATGAACTGTAAACTTTTGTGTTTATTTCAAAGGTTAAGGAGGAGCTTGAAAGGGTTTCCCTCACGCTTGCCACATCAGAGCTCACACAATAAAACATGAAGTACTTACCTTGACACAAACGTATTCTTTCACTTAATATCAGGGCCTATTTGAAAAATTTTATCATCCATGAGAACAAAATACAATCTCTTTTTTTCTACTTGGCATGTTGCTCTGCACCTATATAGGTTAACATTCCCAAGGAGGGTTACAGAAATTGCCATTGCATTCATCTACCCAAAGCCCCAAGTTTTATTTAATTCCAGAGTGTTTGATTATCATGAGAAGGGAGAAGAAAAGTGTTGATTATGAGAGCCATGATCAAAATAAAAAATCAGCACAATAGAATGTTAAATGAATTTAAATGCTAAAAAATATTTCCTCAAGTATGCTTCTTTTTTTGTCTTTTCCCTTCACTTTTGGAAGTGAAGGTGAGTTTGTTTTGGAGGTGGGTAGATGAAAGTTCTTTCTGAGGATATGGGAACAAACTGGTTAAATTGCTCATCTTGCTTTACAAGTTGAATCCTTATTTGTTTCATTTCATTATGGCTCTGGATCACCCTATCTGTTACATTGATACTGTGTTTACTTATTAATCATACTCATCCATTATAATTTTAAGTATTTTTTGTAATGATCTAGAAAAAGAAAGATATAGAAATAAGTGTGGTAGTTACCCCAAAGCCACCCAATACTCCCTCCTCCCTTTTCTTTCTCCAGAGGCAAGGTTTTAAGATGTGATCTACCTTTAGCCAATGCTATGTGAGTACAAATCAGAGTATATGTGGGGGAAGAACCTGAGCAAGCATTTTTAAAATCACATCTTTTCCTATCCTTTGCCTTTTAGCTGCTTCTGTCTTTCCCCTTCTAGTACAGCCTGAAAAAGGAGAACCAAAACCTGAAGATACAGAAGTCATCATGCAAGCATAATAATAAAAAATCTAATGGTAACCACAAGCTCATAATCTATATCTTTTTTCTTCCTTCTATAATTACTAATAAAAACAAAAGGAAATTAAAGTTGGGGGTCTGAGCAGGGGGAATATGAGGACAATGGGCATGCTTTCTTTGAAAATAACAGCCTATACAGGTAAAGAGCAGGGTAAAAAAGAGGTTTTTCTTTCCACATGATCATAATAATGGCTAATCAGGAGCTAGAAAAAGCCTGGTTTCTTCTGACATTGCTGAGCCATCATGTCGGTCTTGGACTGCTTAAAATGAGTCCATATTTGTTTAAACCACTGTAAACTAATTTTCTGATGTTTTTAGCTAAAGACATTCCCTGAGTGTTACAAGGAACAATTTGTCAAACTCAGAGAAAGATATTCATGGTGATACATTGCTTTTATTTAACATTAATTATATCACCTTACTGCTTTATAATAAAAAAATCTTCCTAAAATTTGAATGTTAACAGAATACATAACTCTCGCATGTTTGGAATAAATGGCTATAATATACCCAAACTTATCTAACGTCATAAAGCAAGTTTCCTCTTTTCCTTCTTCCCTGGTTATTATTTCCATTTTTCACTTAACTTACTTGACACTTAACGTGTAAGGCTCATCCATTATCACAAATAATTAAATAAAAATATGAAGCTATTTCTGAGCACTATAGGATTTTCAAATTCTATAATGTTCAGAGACACTCAATTCAGTGGGCAGGACAAGGACCTTCTTTCAAGAAAGAACAACAAAAAAATCCCGAATGCCCCCTTGAGGTGATGTGGGCTTATGGGCCACCATAAGAGCTCACTTGCATTTGTTATGCTTTTCTTCTTTCAGCAAATTTTTAAGAGCCAAGAAGCATAATTTTTTTAGATTAAAAGGTATGAGTAAATGCAGATGTTACACACTGTGACAATGGCCATAGAAAAAGGTGTCCCCATGACCAGTCAAAGCCTTTATGTTTAAAACACATACCAGGCTATGTACACGGAAACTGGAACTGTCGTTAAAGAGACCAAAAAAAAAAAAAAAAAAAAAAAAAGCAGAAAAGAAATTACAGAGGAATGAGGAAGGGGAGGGGAAATGAGAATTAAATATCCAGAGAATGTGACATATACTCATTTCCAGCAGTATTACTGTACAAGTTGGTTTTATTTTATTTATTTATTTTTTTTTGAGACAGAGTCTCCCTCTGTCACCCAGGCTGGAAAGCAGTGATGCAATCTCAGCTTACTGCAACCTCTGCCTCCAGAGTGCAAGTGATTCTCCTGTCTCAGCCTCCTGAGTAGCTGTGACTACAGGTGTGCACCATCACACCTGGCTATTTTTTTTTTTTTTTTTTGTATTTTTAGTAGAGACAAGGTTTCACCATGTTGATCAGGCTGGTCTTGAACTCCTGACTTCAAATGATCTGCCCACCTCTGCCTCCCAAAGTGCTGGGATTACAGGCATGAGCCACCATACCTGGCCTGAGGTGCTTTTTGATAAACTCCATTTCATGTTGGGAAGTATTGATTCCAAGATCTCTTGATTTTTCTTAGACATTTTCAAGATGCACCTATTTTTTTCAGTTTAATATTTTCTTCATTCTATTCACTTTATTTCCCCCATGGAGCCTCAGGTTTTAAAAAGCTTACAATATTCAGTTGCTTAGGGCAATTTATTTTGGATGCCTTCAAATACTTTATAACTGTGATTATTTTAGTTATTTCTGCTAAGTCTCAATATAAGTCTTATGTGGCTTGACCATATAACACTGAGTTCAAAATAAACTGGGCTAAGAAAGATGGTCCAGCCAGGCAAGTAACATCCATCAATGTATTTAAAATTTCCAAATTCACTAAGAATGTAAAAAGGTGAAGAAATTAGTAATTGTCAGAATGCCTCTCTGAAAGAATACTCCAAGTAATTTGATAAGATCATTGGCTAATTAAGATTACAAAAGTCATAGCAAGTAACAACAGGAAATATGTTTCCAAGAAAAATGAGTCTGATGAAGAACATTTATTGAGTCAAGTGAAGAGGGCACATTTGAAGCCAAAGCTGAATTGTTCATTGTAAGAGAGAAAAAGCTGAGCAGTAATTTTTTTTTAGATGGGGTCTCGTTCTGTCGCCCAGGCTGGAGTGCATGGTGTGATCTCGGCCCATGCAACCTCCACCTCTGGGGTTCAAGTGATTCTCTTGCCTCAGCCTCCAAAGTAGCTGGGACTACAGGCATGAGCCACCATGACTGGGTAATTTTTACATTTTTAATAGAGACGGTGTTTCACCACATTAGCCAGGCTGGTCTCAAACTCTGACCTCAAGTGATCCGCCCATCTCAGTCTCCCAAAGTGATGGGATTTCAGATGTGAGCCACTGTGCCTAGCCAGTAATTTTTATTTTTACCTTTCTCTGCTGCCAGCCTCTCTTCTAAATAAATGGTAAACAAATATTTGAAGTACATCAAGCCCCACACAGTTCATCTGATCAAAATACCCTCACATCTCACTGAAACTCTGGAATAAAGTACTCAACCAAAAAGATCATGTGTTTTTCCCTTGTTGAATGGTTTTGAGGACTTTTATTCCCATATTCTAAATCATCTTTTCTGCTTATCCCTGTTAAATTAATCTGTGATTTGGTTTGGATATCTTCTAATATTGTGTCTCAAGTTCTATGATCCTATTTTCTGTTGCTCTTTGTTAAATCCACCCACTGAGTTCTTAAGGTCAGTTTTCAGTTATAGAGTTTCCATTTGATTTTATTGTTCTATTTATTTTGTGGTTTTAAGTTGCTGTTTTCCATCTTTTCATCTTTTTCCCCTATTTCCTCTGTAATCTTGAACATAATAATTATAGCTATTTCAAATGAATTCTTGCCAATACCAATAACTGACTCATTGAGTACCTGTCTTTACATTATCAATTTCATGTCTCTATCTTTTCTTTCTCCGTGTCTACTAATTTTTGTTGAATGTAAGGTATTGTGAATTAAAAATATCAAATGGTAGAGGATCAATATGATGATAACTTTTTTCTAAAGAGGATCTTTGCTATTCCTTCTGCTTGCCAGATAAAATGGTGTGGGTGGCAACTTATTCTGATAATCATAAAGGGGCCATGAAAAGAGTTATGCCAATGTGGCATGGCCATTTTTTGAAGACTCAGTCTATTTCTCCTTTGCCTTTTTCCTAGAGAGAGTGGCCCTTCATGATTTTCCTTGGAAATCGTTGTATTTGTCCCCTCAGCAATGAAGGACTGCAAAAGTTTAACCTATTTTTTGGTCTTTTTTGAACTAGCTCTTCAATTCCTGCCATGGGTAGCTTCAGATTTTGACCAGTGTCTTCAGGGGTAGACTGCATGTTCTTCGGAGGTCCCTCAAGTCTCAGATTTTGTCACACCAACACCTGTTCCGTAGCCAAAAGCTCTGATTTGTTTGTGTTTGTGTTTGTTTTTCCTATACCACAGCAATGGTCTTCCCTCAAGGTGCAGTATGTTAAGACTTTTAAGTGACTCTAGGGAAAAAGAGGCTGGGGAGATGATCAAGGTCAAACTGCCACTCCTGCAAGTACTTTCAACTCTCATTGGTTGATTTCATGTAGCTTCCCTTTCTCCAGCCCTTGACAGGTATTTATTTATTGAACAGTGCATACCCGCAGAAAATGCACTCTGCTTTTACAAAGTTTTTGTTCAAATCTTGTGCAGCTTTAGAATTCACGAAATATCAGAGTTGAAAAATGTACATGCATTTGAAAACCCTCAAGTTCCATTTTTGTTTCTTCAGCCCAATAGGATTGTAAAAAGCTCTGCTTGCTTCTTTGTTCCTAACAGTGACCTTCTATCTGGGCCCACTCCATATTTGCAACTTGTAGCCTGTGTGGAGACTGAGTAACTGCCTCTGAGGGACTACAGATTCTCAGCTCATTTCTGAAAGGTTCTCCTTACTATTTGTGTAATTAATTAATTTTTCCATTTGTTTTTAGTTAAGTCTTACTCCACTGTGAACTATTCTATCCTTGGAAATGGAAAGCTTATATTGTTTTCGATTTCCGTTAGGTAACTGAAACCCTCATTTGCTTATATTAGACGAGCAAAAGACACATAAAGTATAGAGATTAATGTGTCAAACACCAATGTATCATCCACAAACCTTAAAAAGTAAATATATATCAACCCAGGTTCAACTTAATAAACTACTGCAAGTAAAACTGAAAGTCCCTGTACATAAGTCTCTCACTCCAAATTATTATGTCGGATTTAATATTTACTCTTTTTATATACAACTTTACATTCTTTCCCCACATACTCACACTCGCCCCCATACTCTCCAAGTATATGCATTTGAATTCATAATTTACTATTTACTATTTTTGTATATGTTTAAACTTTACATAACTTGTATCAGACATTGTATTACCTATGCAACTTGCTTTTTAAAAATTCAACAATCTTATTTTAAAATTTGAATTGTGTTGATACATGCGATTTTTGTTACATACTTTCATTTAGCATTTACATTCTTTCTTTCTTTCCCATTTCAGTGAATGCTGCTATGAATATCTTTATGTGAGTTTCTTCTTTCCCATGTATAAGAATTACCCTGGAGTACACACCTAAAAGGAGAATTGCTAGGGCAAAAAATATGCCTATCTTCAATCTGAGCAAACTGCTCTCCAAGATAATAATTCTAATTTGAATGCCATCCACATTTTAAGGGATTTCTACTCCTCTACAGCCTCACAAATACTCAGATTAATCAGCCTCTGTAATTTTGCCAATCTATTTATACTGACAACTCATTTTATTTTTTTAATTTAAATATTTATTGGAGGATTTTTATATATGCTAAATATCAATGCCTTCTTGATTACATGTATTGCAAAATGTCTTTTCCTCTTCAGCACTGACTGAAATGGGAAAGAACAGAAAGAATGCAAATGCTCATTCTTTCTTTTATACTTTGTTTATTGGGTCTTTTAATGTGCAGACATCTAAAACTTCAAAGTATTCATTTTTAAACACTTTTTTCAATTATGGCTTACATATTCTTGCCTTGATTAAGAAAGAATACTCTTTCTCAATTTTCTTCTAGAAGTCATAAATGCTTGCTTTATACATTTGAGGTTTTAATTCAACCATAATTATCTTTAAAAGGTATCCAATTTTATTCTATTCATATGAGTAGCCAATGGTTTCAGCACTCTCTCACTGATTTGTAATGCTATTACATCATCTACTAAGTTTTCCAGTATTCATGTGTTTCTTTTCTGAATGTCTATTTAATTCCAGTAAGCTATTTGTTCTCTCACCATGTATTTGTTTGTCTTCAAAATTATGGAATATTCTTGACATTTTGCTGCTTTGTACAAACTTTTAGTATTACGTTAGTGATTCAGATACGTAAGGCTAGGTTCTATCATGATTAATTTTGTATGTTGATGCATTCACACCACAAACTTTGATCATGTATCGAATACCTGCCAAGCTCTGTATGCACGACCCAAAGGTAAGATGACTAAAAGTCTATTTGCTCTAGCTTAACACTTTTGATGACTGCTGTACACTTTCACATATGGTCTAAGTAAATAACAGATATTGTCTGATGTGTATGACCATTTTAATCTTATTAAATTTTCCTAAAATGAGAAATTAGAGCACATCCTTAAAAAATATCTTGGAAATGTGCAATCTTATCACTTTTTCCACCTATAACATTCAGTGTTTCTTTTGGTCACACAGAAGAATGTAATGGAATTGCTAGACCCATTCTCTACTTGGGTTTCAGAGCTGTTCCCATGTGGCCGTGAAGAGAAGGCAATATATACTATAGAAAGTGCTCTAATTGGTTTCTAGGAATACAAAGAATTGGGTCAAATACTAGTAATAATATTGATTATTCTTTATAATTAACAACTGGGGGAAACAATGGCATATGATTGATTGCTTCTTTAAGCAATCTACTTTTCAGTGCTAAAATGCTGCTGAATACAAAGGGATATTAGTTTTACATGGCTATATGTGCCTAAAGTTCAGAATTTAAATACAGATATCCTGTGCGGCAACTATGCAACAAACAACACTGTCTCTAGAAAAACAACTGCTCAAGGAAAAGACACATGAAACTTCAGGTGCATTCTTTGTGTTTTTTCTTAACTATTAGCATGACAGCAAATGAATACACAAATCTATTTCAGCAGTCTGAAAGATTTAATTATACATCCCAAATGCTAAAGTTGTTGCTAGAAAATAAATTATACAGGAAACCCAGCTGGTCAGATATTTCTTCAGAAAGCCAAGTATTTTGGGAAAAGTTTTATTGTGGTGTGTGGGTGTGTGTACGTGTGCATGTATGTCTACGGTGTGAGAGTGTGTGTGCACGTGTGCATTTGGAGAGAGTGGCAAAGGAAAATAGATGGATACTGTCTCTCCAGAAATAATTTTATATACTGAAATCTTTTCAGCATATTACCTTATATCCCCTGGTAAGTACCAGCATTATAGGAAGCCACAAAAAAATACATCCTTTGGCTCTGCTGGAGTGAAACTTATTCTTGAGTTAAAATTAAAGAACAACTGCACATACCACTGCAGTTTTGAAGCAGCCCTCAAGTAATACTGGTATTGTCCAACATTCTGATCTTGATCTAACCAGCCTTGATCCCCTCCACAGAAGAGGTAAGGAGGGCACATCATCCTTGAACAACTGACTGGGAACTGCAGAAGTTCTGCTGTTCCCACCACAGCTCACCTGCTTGAGGTAGAGATCTGCAGGTAAAAATCTCCATTGTAGCTACAAACTGAAATTACAATTGGCTGGGCCTGCTGGGTTATATTCATGACACATTTCAGGATATGAGCCCTTGAGGGAAACATTTAGAACTGTAAAAGTTATTATAGGTCAATTGTTGATTTAAGAAAAACTAAAATACTACATCTACTGCATCTACCGGTTTGTGGACTTTGCATAGACTGATAAATAGCTAGGAAATTACAAAAAAGAGAAATAATTACTAGTAAGTATCTATATTTTAAAAGTGGATAAAGAAGAGCCATAGGAAATGAAGACATCTAACTTGATTTCCATACCTGAAGAAAAGGACTAGAAAAAATAATCACTAATCAATAGTGAGCAATACTCAGCCTGCCTTGCCAGACTAATCTAACCTGCTTTTATGTAAGAATGTCCTCAACCTAACATTCTGCTCAGAGTGCTGCAGCAGCAAGGTCTTTCAGAGATGAATTTGAATGACAACTAATTACCATCTTTGTTGATGGCCATTAGAGTAAGTGCCTTTTGGATGGTCAACTTATCTTCCTGGGTAAACCATAAAAGACTTGCCAAGCATGAACACCAACGTCCGCACCAATGTCCACCCACTGAAAGGGTGGGGATAATGTATGTAGTTACTAAGGATTCCACAACATCTTAGATAACATAAAATGGTAGGATTCAGGTTGATATGTAGAAAACTACTTCAACCCAAGGGTCTTTATAGCTGTAAATTTGTGGGAAGTAACAGTGGAACTCCATCAAGGTTCCCTCTGGAATCCCCATCACTAAGATATTAGTCCACTGCCTGACAACCATAATTGAGATAAGGAAGAACAAGCAATAATGCATGCAAAATAGCTAGGTTTTTTAAAAAATCAAAACTTCCTTATTCTCGCATTTTTACTCCCCAGCAATCTAACAAATGAATCAGTATCTGATACTTTTAGAGGCATTCAAATCAGAGCAATTCCATCTTGAATAGGAGCTGGGCAAAATGAGGTTAAGACCTACTTGGCTGCCTTCCCAGGAAGTTAGTCATTCTAAGTCACAGGATGAGATAGGAGGTCTGCACAAGATACAGGTCATAAAGACCTTGCTGATAAAACAGTTTGCAGTAAAGAAGCCAGCTAAAACCTACCAAAACCCAGGTCAATGAAAGTGACTTCTGGTCATCTGACTGCTTATTATACACTAATTATAATGCATTAGCATGCCAAGAGATACTCCTACCAGTGCCATGGCAATTTACAAAAGCCATGGCAATGTCAGGAAGTTATGCTATATGATCTAAAAAGGGAAGGAAATCTCAGTTCTGTGAATGGCCCACCCCCTTCCCAGGAAACTCACGAATAATCCACCCCTTGTGCATATAATCAAGGAGTAACAGTAAGTTTAAGCAGGTGAATGGACCATGTTGCTGCTCTGCCTATGGAGTAGCCATTATTTATTCCTTTATTTTCTTAATAAACTTGCTTTTACTTTACGGACTCAGCTCTGTTAAAGCAAACTAAATATGGCCTAAGGAGGACTCCATACTTCTAAATTTGAGTCCCTGTGGATGAACTGTAACGTAGCCTCATAGTCAGACAAAACTGAAAACCTAACTTCATAGTATGTACCCAGAACAATAGCTGAGTGCTGGCCAATACCAGTGGCCATACTTCAACTACTCATAGAATACTGAATGTTCAAACTGTGATCAAATACAGCAAACGTTGAGCTACAACCAATCTCACTGTTTCTTTAACTCACTTCTGACTCCTGTACATCACTTCACCTTTTCTGTCTATAAATTTGTTCTGATCACGAGGCACCCCTGGATTCTCTGTGAAACTGCTGTGATTCTGGGAGCTGCCCGATTCCCAGATTGCTCATTGCTCAGTCAGACTCCTTTAAATTTAATTCAGCTGAAGTTTTTCTTTTATTGCCTCAAATTCTTTCTTGTGCAATATCCAAAAACCCTTTCTTGGGGTCTGGATCAGGACCCCTTTATGGTAACAGTACCATTTCACTGGAGATCATCTAAACTTCAGTGAGTCTTTATTTTCTCACCTTTAAAATGAATGTGTTGAATTATTACATGATCTCTAAAAATGACTGTAGCCCTAAAACTTTTCTTAAGATAAACTGGAATTATATACTTCCTATTATACCTATCTATCAAAAAATGCAAGTAACTATAGGCAAAAATAGATAACTAATATCAATAGTTATACACCCCCACACCTCGTTTTTTGTCTTTGGTCTTACTATATTGCTCAGGTTGGATTCAAACTCCTGGGGTCATGTGATCCTCCTGCCTCAGGCTCCAAAGAGCTGGGATAACAGGCATGTGCCACTGCACCTAGATTTATCAACCGTTATTGCTAAGATGTCAAGATGACGAAAGTGTATAGAATATTGAGAAGTGGTTATCCATATACAAATAAGATTTCTATATTACATGAACAGATGGCCAAAAATATATTAGTGATCATGAGAAAGGTAAGGCAGTCTACTTTTTAGAATAAATTCAGCTGTACTACTGTTTTTGACTTCTCCCCCACCCACCTTTTTTTTTCTTTTGAGAAAGTTTTAGAAAAAATAGAAATCCCATTTGACCCAGCAATCCCATTACTGGGTATATATCCAAAGGATTATAAATCATTCTACTATAAGGACACATGCACACGAATGTTCATTGCAGCACTGTTTACAATAGCAAAGACCTGGAATCAACCCAAATGCCCATTGATGATAGACTGGATAGGGAAAATGTGGTACATATACACCATGGAATATTACGCAGCCATCAAAAACAATGAGTTTGCATCCTTTGAAGGGACATGGATGAAGCTGGAAACCATCATTCTCAGCAAACTGACACAAGAGCAGAAAATCAAACACCGCATGTTCTCACTCATAGGTGGGTGTTGAACAACGAGAACACATGGACACAGGGAGGGGAGCACTACACACTGGGGTCCGTTGGGGTGAAACGGGGGAGGGATGGGGGAGTGGGGAGGTGGGAAGAGATAGCAGGGGGAGAAATGACAGATACAGGTGAGGGGAAGGAAGGCAGCAAACCACACTGCCATGTGTGTACCTATGCAACAATCTTGCCTGTTCTTCACATGTACCCCAAAACCTAAAATGCAATAAAAAAAAAATCTAAAAAAAAAGAAAAAATAGATCAAGAGGTAAGAGAGAAAGAGGAGTATTCTGTATTACTTAAAGAAAATGGAATTCGACCTAGAGACCCATTTGTGTAAGTAAAGCTATGAATTATACCTAAAGTTAAAATGTAAAAGAGGAAATAAAAAGCATGAGTGCCCTACCAAGACAGTAAGTAATAGTAGTAGAACTTCAATAGAATATCTAAGAAAGCAAGAACACAAACCGACTCAGGACAAATACTAAAAAAATAAAATTACAAAACACAATCACCAGGAACTTGAAAGAACAGTCTTGAGAAAATTATTTTGCCACAATTGAAGAAAAGCAACCTCATCTCTATAACATAATTCTTAAGAGTCCAGAATTAGTTACTACAAACTTTTGATTAAAGTAAAATAATCTCCGTTGTTAAAACATCTCTGTGTTCACCATATCACCATATCTTATCTAGTTCTTAAAAGCAAATTTATAAATTCCTCATAACAAATGCCAACCTAAAATAGCATCTTTTTCTTTATGGAAGAGACACAATCATCTTTGAATTAAAAATTGTAAACTTTTTATTATTTCTACTGCTCATTTCAACTACTTCCTTCCATATGGAAGTAACAGGAGAAAATATGCTTCAATGCTAGTCCACATTTATATTGCCCAAAACATCTTTAGTTTAAAGCCGATTTCACAGTGAATTACAAACTTGAATGACTCAGTTCATGACCTCCTTTAAAACTAACTTCAGATATGACTGCTTCATGCCTCATCAACTGTCTTTAACATAATGAATTACAAAGCATGGTTAAATCACCTTGCAGGGACTATTTAAAAGTGAACAGAGTCCTTTTACTTTCCAACTTATTCCTCTTAGAAGAAGATTAGGAGGAGATACCAGATGGCTAGTTTTCCATTCATACTAATCTTAAAGGCAGTCAAATGTCAAATGGTCCATGCTATCATTAAGTTCTTTTGTGTATAGTGTATAAGTCATTTTTGAGGGTCACTAGTAGACTAATTATCATAATTACCTAAATTATGTGTTGAACTACAGTGTATTATATTATCCAATACATATAGGATCATGTGCTAAATTGCATTCAATTATAATATAGTAACTGACATAATTAAATTCTAATTGAGGTAATTTTTTTAAAAAGAACTTGAATAAAAAAGTTTTAATAAGGTATTATCTGGAAAGTAAGAAAATAATGACACAAAAAGTGGAAAGCTCTCAAAATGCAAAGATTCTGAAAAGCTTCTTAAGCCTAAATAGGAAGGTTTCTCAATGCCACCAAATGACACTGAGAAGACAGGTTGTTTTTTCTCTAAGTCTTTCTAAATCTGTCCTTGTGCTTCCATTCTCAGTCACTTCACCATAGTTTGGGCTAATCTAGTGCACTTCCTCCCTGAAATATTGCAATAACCTAGATGAGTTCCTTTCTAACTCTCTAAGTGTCATCTAACGCATTCTGTAAGCCAATTATTTCTTATTATATTGTCCAGTTCCAGTATCTTGAGATGCCTTATCCTGTTACATATTCAGTTCTCTGACACTGCCATTATAGGTCATCAGGTAGTTTCAATGTGGGTAGAAAGAAATGCAGAACACAGTGCTTATGAAGCCTCAGTCACTAGCTATGTGGGCTTGAGGAAGCCACCTTAGGATCATGATAGGATCATGATTCAAGGACCTATTCTAACGCTGGCTCTCAGACTGTGAACTCCTGCCTCTGTGCAGTACTTTGGTAGTACCAGCAGAGGCAGTAGGAGATCTGGGGATTTACCAATTCTTAAACAGAATTTTGACCAATTTTCTTGGTGTTAGCCCTCCTTTACACTAATTTCCAAAGGCCCTCCTCGGCACCAGCTGTCGTCTTTTGGGGTCCATGAAGTAAACTAGGTAGCTTCTTGGCTTTCTGCATAATTACTTTGGGATTTAAGTATTTCAGTACTGCTAGGTTAGATATCGCTTGTCCATCCACATTTCATTTTCCAAAATTGGGTTGCTATTGTCTCCTCTTTTGCTTTTGTCCTTGTGAGTTCATGCCTTTGAAAAACCTCCCTTTTACTACCATTTTAACAGAATTTCATAAAAAAGTAAATGTTCAATTTGCTATCATTACTGGTTCAATTTGCTATCATTACCTAGAATTACGTTTTCTGAAACTTGTTTTAGGAAAGGTATGCTTGTAAACACTAAATCCAGCAATCTAGAAGACCTGGAATTGGCCTGAGCTGTGTCATGAAAATAAAAAATATATCTGCACGGTGCAGAAGCCCAGGTAAGGCATGAAATGTACTGATTAATAGTGTTGCTTTATAACCATAGGTCCAAGGAGTTTGGAGAGATTTGTACCAGCTTTTCAGCACTGCTTAACAGATAACAGTAAGATTGATGATTTGCATTTGTTCTCCATGAGATCCTTAGAAGGCCTGTTACTGGGCCTGGCTATGTAGGAGAAATCTGCCAACATGTGCAGCAGAGTCACCAGGGCCAAGACTCCACTTGGACATCCCTGTTCCAAGGTGCATACATCTGTGGTTTCTGATCTGAGAGAGCTAGTACATCCTCTATGATCTTGACTAAAGAGGGAAATTGGGGCATGCACCTACCTTTCCTGACTTCTTGCTGTGAAACAGCCTTTGGATATGATAGATATATATCCTTAACTAAATGCTGTTGCTATATTGTATCATTTCCTGCAATAAAATGTATGTTTGTGTGCATTGTCACTGTCGATACTGTCAGTCTTCTTTAGCAATCTAACACTGGTTAACTGCAATAGATAACTACATAATTCTACATTTTCATATACTGCTTCAATTATTTCTGTGTAAAAAATTAATGTGTTACATTTATTAGGTAAAAATCATTCTTGTTGGTTTTGGATCCCAATAAAAGCCTCAGAATCAGCCAGGAGCTGGGAGAGGCTTCCTCAGTGCAGGAAAAGGGAAAGTGAGAGCTCCCAGCAGTCCACATTGCTTCAATGGACTCCTACAATCTTAATAGGAGGTCCCTTTGACCATTGTGTGCCCAGAGATTAACATAGGGAACCATCCTGGAAACCATGCAAAGGCACTTCTACAGAGAGAGAGAGAGAGAGTTCATGCTGAGTCCCACAAGCTCCCAAGTCTAGGGCAGAGGCAGCATGGCACCATTTAGTGAATACAGCTCCCACCTCACCAGACTGCATCCCGCCCTGCAACCAGGAGTGCAATCCCACATAGCTACACATGCTCAGAGGCCTCAAAAACAAATTCCACTGCCTACAATCACCACAACTGTAGACTGCTGTGGGCCAAGGAAGAGGGGAAGCCACTTGCCTATGGCTGCTCCCAGGGAAAGCACGTCTGCCCTCCTCAGTAGCAGGGCTGCAGCACAGCTGCTGCTACCTCCAACTGAGCATCCTACCAGTGGCCTGGGATTTACCCTACCCCTGCAAATCACAGCCAGTGTCTCTAGGTGCTCTTTAGGCCTAAGAGCATAGCCCAGCATGGCTCTGTTTTGGGTCCTCCTCCCCAGTCCAATACCACAGAAGACTGGGGATCACTCAGCCCGGCCCACTAGTGGTGGCACCTAAACATGCCTCCTGAAGTCTGAGGTCAGGCCCACTAAACCTGCCACAAGCATCACAGCTAGCACCCCCTCCAAAATGCCACCTGCAAATCCAGGGACCAGTTTGTACAACCCATCACAGCCACTGCCAACACCAGCATGAACCACGTGGGTCCCAGAGGATTGTCCCAACATGGCTACCACTACTGCTTATGTCATGACCACTTCCCAGGGACTTGGGAAACCACCCACCCACCTGGCCCACTGCTGCCATTCCCAGCACCCAAGCAAGCCACCTGGAGGCTCAAGAATCAGCCTGCTTGAATCTGCTAGCACCATCAACAGCAATATGCTGCCACAGGGCTCAAGGAGAAGCATGTTTAGCCCACTGTGATCATTAGGGCCCAAAGACTGGCCTACCTGTGATCCCAGTCCCCAGAATAACTTCACCACAACCTCTACTAACAACCACAGCCTAAGCCACATGGAAATCACAGACAAATCTGAGGCTATTTACAACCAGAAAAAAAAATATATATATATATATACATACATATATGTGTATATATATATGTGTATATACACACATACACACACACACACACATATAATAGCACAGACCGTACTACCGTATGTACCCAGAATTGAAGCCCAAATGTTACACTCAACACCACAGACACAACTTCAGAAAAAAAAAAAAAGTCCTTCCAAATGAAAACAAATATTTAAATTTGGAAACAAAACAAAACAAAACACTAATTATTATCACACATAATGATACAGGAAGCATAAAAAAGCAAGGCAAATTGATACATTCAAAGAAATACAATAATTGTCCAGCAATAGATCCAGCAATTTAAGAAATTTACAAAATCCCCCCCAAAATTCAAGGTATTGATCTAAAGGACCTCAATGAGATATAAGAGAATTCTAAGGACAATACAAAGAATTCAGAATAACAATTTGAAATATGCATGAGAAATTTACCATAGAGATTGATATCATAAAAAGATACAAACAAACTCTGGAATGGAAGAATTCACTGAAAGAAATACAAAATATATCTGTATTTTTTTTTTTTGCATGGGTGTGAGAGTAGGCAGGGTGTTGCTCTGTCACCCAAACTGGAGTACAGTGTACAATTACAGCTCACTGCAGCCTCAACCTCCTGGGCTCAAGTGATCCTCCCACCTCAGCCTCTCAAGTAGCTGGGACTATAGGCAAGTGCCACAATGCCCAACTAATAAAAAAAATTTTTGTAGAGGTGGGTCTCACTTTATTGCCCAGGCTGATACCATACTTTTGGACTCAAGCAATCCTCCCATCTCAGCCGCCCAAAGTGTTGGGATTAAAGGTGTGAGCCACTGTGCCTAGCCAAAGATACATTTGAAAGCTTTAACAATAGACTAAATGAAGCAGATGAAGCAGAAGACTCTCAGAACATGAAGAGAAGTATGTTAAAATAACCCAATCAGACAAAAATAAAGAAAAATGAATCTGAAAGAATGAGCAATGCCTTTGTTACACATAGGACACCATAAAGCAACCAAATATATGAATTATCAGGGTCCTAGAAGGTGAAGAGGGAATGAAAAGTTTAGAAAACCTATTTAACAAAATAATAGATGAAAACTTCCCAAATCCAGCAAGAGATTTAGACAATAAAATATAGGAGGTACAGATATGTCCAAACAGATACAAAGCAAAAAAGAACTTCTCTATGCATATTATGGTCACACTGCCTCAAGTCAAAGACAGAGAGACTTCTAAAAACAGAAAGACAAAAATGTCATCTATTAAGTAACCCTCATGAGACTAAGAGCAGATTTCTAAACAGAAACCTTACAGTAGGGCATTGAGAAAATGGGATATAGATTCAAAGGCTGAAAGAAAAGAAAAATGCCCGTTAAGGATACTATATCCAGCAAAATTATTCTTTGGAAATGAAAGAGAAATAAAGTATTTCCCAGAAAAACCAAAGCTACGGAAATTAATCCCTATTTGACCTGCCCTACAAGAAATAATCAAGTTCTAAAAATATATACACCCAAAATTGGAGCACCCAAATTTATAAAGCAAATATTATTAGACCTAAAGAAAGAGACAGACTGCAGTACAATAATAGTGGGGGACTTCATCCTCAAGATAGAAAATCAACAAAGAAACATTAGATTTAAACTGGACTTTAGATTAAATTAGAACTAACAGACATTTACAGAACTTTTATCTAACAATAGCAGAATACACACACTCTTATATGTGCCCAGGATACACATTAACATTATATAACATATAACATTCTCCAGGATACACATTATGCTAGGCAACAAAATAAGTCTCAACAAATTTAAAAAACATGAAGTCCTCTCAGACCACTATGGAATAAAACTAAAACTGAATAACAAACACATGGATATTAAACAACATGCTACTGAATGATCATTGACCAATGAAGAAATTAAGATGGAAATTTAAACAATTCTTTAAATTAAAAAAAAAAAAAAGGAAACACAATATACCAAAACCTGTTGAGTATAGCAAAAGATTTTCTAAGAGAGAATTTATAGCAATAAACACCTATATTTGAAAACTATAAAGACTGGCCAGGCGTGGTGGCTCACACCCGTAATCCTAGCATTTTTGGAGGCCAACTTGGGCAGATCACCTGAGATCAGTTCAAGACCAGCCTGGCCAACACAGTGAAATCCTGTCTCTACTAAAAATACAAAAATCAGCCAGGTGTGGTGGTGCATCCCTGTAATCCTAGCTACTTGGGATGCTGAGGCAGGAGAATTGTTTCAACCTGGGAGGCAGAGGTTGCAATGAGCTGATATCATGCCACTATACTCTAGCCTAGGCAACAGAGCGAGACGTGGTCTCAAAAAAAAAAAAAAAAAAGAAAGAAAGAAAGAAAGAAAGAAAATAGAAAGATTTAATATAATCTAATGATTAACCTCAAAGAACTAGAAAAACAAGAACAAATGTAACCTAAGATTAGCAGAAGGAAAGAAATAATAAAGATCAGACCAATACTAAACAAATTAGAGACTAAGAAAATTACAAAGGATTAAATACATGAAAAGTTAGTTATCCAAAAATTTAAACAAAATTAATAAACCACTAGCTAGAGTAAGCAAGAAAAGAAGAAGAAACAAATAAAATCAGAAATAAAAAAGAGATATTACAACTGATACCACAGAAATACAAAAGACCTACAGAGATTATAATAAAAACTATATATGTGAATGAACTGAACAGCCTAGCAGAAATGGATAAATTCCTATAAACATACAACTTACTAAGATTAAATCAAGAAGAAAACCTGAATAGACAAAGAATGAGTAGTGAGAATAAATCAGTAATAAAGTCTCCCAACAAAGAAAAACGAAGAATCAGAATAATTCACTGCCAATTCTACCAAATGTATTAAGATGAACTAACACCAGTGTTCTCTAAACTCTTCCCAAAAAAACTGAAGAAGACTAAATCCTCCCTAACTCATTATACAAGGTCAGCATTACCCTTATACCAAATCCATATAATGGCACAACGGAAAAAGAAAACTACAGGTCAATACTTCTCATGAACACAGGCACAAAAATCCTCAACAAAATACTAGCAAAGCTAATTCAACAGCACTTACAAAAAAATACACCGTGATTAAGTGGGATTTATACCAGGCATGCAAGAATAGCTCAACATACACAAATCAATAAATGTGATACACCACATCAGCAGAAGGAAGGTGGCAATTATATGGTCATCTCAATAAATGCAGAAAAAACATTTGATGAAATTCAATATCACTTCATGATAAAAAAAAAACTCTCAAACTAGGCACAGAAGAAACATAACTCAAAATAGTAAATGGCATGTACGACAAACACACAGCTAACAACATTCTGAATGGGGAAAAATTAGAAGCCTTTTCTGTAAGAACTATTAACATGACAAGGATGCCCACTTTCACCACTCCTATTCAACATAGTACTGGAAGTCAGCTGCGCATCTTGGCTCACACCTGTCATCCCAGCACTTTGGGAGGCCAAGGAGGGCGGATCAATGGAGGTCAGGAATTCGAGACCAGCCTGGCCAATATGGTGAAACGCCATCTCTACTAAAAAATATAAAAATTAGCTGGGTATGGTGGCAAGCACCTGTCATCCCAGCTGCTTGAGAGGCTGAAGCAGGAGAATTGCTAGAACCCAGGAGCTAGAGGTTGCAGTTAGCTGAGATCTTGCATTGTACTCCAGCTTGGGCGTTGCAGCAAGACTCCATCTCAAAAAGAAAAAAAAAAAAAAGGTGATCTCCCCTCTTAGGTGCTTTAGCTAACTGAGCAAACACAAAGAGGATATCGCTGCCATTCAGTTCTGCTCTGAAGTCCTATCCAGAGCACTCCAGCAAGAGAAAGAAACAAAAAGCCAAGCATCCACATGGGAGAACAGGAAGTCAAACTGTCCCCCTTTGCAGAGGATGCGATCTTATATTTAAAAAATACCAAGACTCCACTAAAAGTCTCTAAGAACTGAGAAACAAATTTGGTTAGGTTCCAGGCCACAAAATCAACGTATGAAAATCAGTAGCATTTCTATACACCTATAATGAAACAGTCAAAATAGAAACTAAGGAGGCAGTACCATTTACAACAGTTTAAAAAAGACCTAGGAATAAAGATCTCTGTAATGAAAACTACAAGACATTGACAAAAGAAACTGAAGAGGACACAAATGGAAAGCATCCCATGTTCATGGATCAGAATAATTCATATTGTTAAAATAAACATACTACCCAGAGTAGTCGATAGAGTCAATGCAATCTCTATCAAAATACCAGTCATTTTTCACAGAAATAGAAAAAAACAAGCCTAAATAAAATATGTATGAAACCAAAATACAGCCAGAATTCCCAAAGCAGTCTTGAGCAAAAAGAACAGCATCATACTACCTCACTCCAAAAGATATTACAAGGGTATAGTAAACAAAACCGCATGGAACTGGTATAAAATTAAACATATAGATCAATGGAACAGAATAGAGAACCCAAAAGTAAATCTACATATTTATAGCAAACTGATCTTCAACAGACCTGTCAAGAACATACACTGGGAAAAGGATATCCTCTTCAATAAATGGTGCTGTGGTGGAGCATGGTGGCTCATGTCTGTAACCCCAGCACTTTGGGAGGCCAAGGTGGGTGGATCACCTGAGGTCAGGAGTTAGAGACCAGCCTGGCCAATGTGGCACAACCCCATCTCTACTAATAATACAAAAATTAGCCAGGTGTGATAGTTCATGCCAGTAATCCCAGCTACTTGGGAGGTTGAGGCACAAGACTGCTTGAACCCAGGAGGTGGAGGTTGCAGTGAGCCCAGATCACACCACTGCACTCCAGCCTGGGCGACCGACGAAAATGTGTCTCCAATAAATAAGTAAATAAATAGTGCTGAAAAAACTGGATAACCATATACTGTCACTGTATACAAAAATTAATTTGCATAAAAGACTGAAACATAAGTCTTAAGACTATAAATCTCCTGGACAAAACCATAGAAAAATCTCTTCAGGACATTGGTCTAGGTAAAGATTTTATCACTAAAATCTCAAAATCACAGGCAACAAAACCAAAAATAGACAAATGGGACTTCATTAAATTAAAAAGCTTCTGTTAGCAAAATAACCAAACGAGTGAACAGAAAACCTTTTTAATGGAAGAAAATGTTTACAAACTATTCATCTAACAGGGAGCTAATATGCAGAATATACAGGGACCTCAAACAACTCAACAGTGAAAAAGCAAACAATCCAACTAAGAAGTAGGCAAAAGACATAACCAACACAATTCTCAAAAGAAGACATATGAATGGCCAGCAAGTATACAAAAAAATCTCAACATCACTAATCAGGGAAATGCAAATTAAAACCATAATGAAGTATCATCATACTCTAGTAAGAATGGTGATTACTAAAATGACAGAAAAAAAAAACAAAACAGACATTGGTGAACATGCGGAGAAAAAGGATCTTTTAGACATTTAGCGTAGCCACTACAGAAAACAGGGCAGGCTGGGCACAGTGGCTCACGCCTATAATGCCAGCACTTTCGGAGCCCACGGTGGGTGGATCATGATGTCAGGAGTCTGAGACAAGTCTGGCCAACATGGTGAAATCCCGTCTCTACTAAAAATAGAAAAATTAGCCAGGTGTGGTGGCATATTCCTGTAATTCTAGCTACCCCGGAGGCTGATGCAGAATTGCTTGAATCCGGGAGGCGGAGGTTGCAGTGAGTTGAGATGGTGCTACTGCACTCCAGCCTTAGTGACCAAGCAAGACTCCATTTCGAAAAAGAAAGAGAGGGAGGGAGAGAGAGAGGGAAAAGGAAAAGAAAAGAAAAAGAAAAAAAGAAAAGAAAATAGGATATTTGACCATACAAAAGAAAAAACCACGTCATTTGCAGCAACATGAATGGAACTAGAGATTATTATGTTAAGTGAAAGCCAGGTAGAGGAAGGCAAATATCACATGTTCACACTCATATGTGTGAGCTACAAAAGTAGACCATGTGGAGGTGGAGAATGGAAAGAGAGATACCAGGTGGACGGGTAGTGAGGCAGAGGGAGTGATGAAGAGAGGTCAGTTAATAGATACAAACACAGTAAGACAGAACATTTAAGTTCTAATGCTTGATAGCAGAATCGGGGGACTACAGTTAACACAATGTATTATATTTTTCAAACTAGTCAGAAGAGCCATGAAAGGTACTCAACACATAGAAACGATAAAGAGGTGACAGAGACCCTAAATACTCGACTTGATCATCACACATCTATGCACATACAAAATTTCACATGTATCCCATAAATATGTTCAAATCTAATATATCAAAAAATTAAAATTAAAAAGACTCAAGTATGAGTAAATTTAAACATACTATAGAAAAATTTTAAACAGTAACAAGTAGAAGCCAGCACCAGGCAGCAATATTAAGCACTTTTTTTTGTTGCCATGTGGACAATCTATAAATAATTGATTACTCACAATCATCAGCCTGACACTCTACCACCTATTATAAAGTAATGTGCCTTGCACTATGAACCAATGTCAGAAACTAAGATAATCAAAACTAGTAGAGCATTTCAAAGATATGGATTTTCTATCTACATACCTGGGAAATTTTAAAGAAATGTTATTATAAATTTCAACTATTAAGCTAATAAAAAAGAAAAAAAAACTATTATGTATGGTAATTTTGGCCCATATCCTATAGAAATTTCAAAAGCTATACTGATAGCTTGAATTGCATTTTGAATCAATATTCGTGTTCACTCTGAAGCAGAATGCTAGTGTATTTCCAACGAGAGTAATAGAGCCAAATCTTGCACCTGCTCAAACACCATTCATCAATCACAGTTACATGTGAGCCCACAGCACCAAGCCACCATGGAGATTACTGCGGCCTGGATAGCTTCCATGATGCTCCCACCAGCAAGGCAATATTGAACAAATTTCAAAATGGGATTGGGCAACTGAGCCAATGTCAAATTCTGAACTCAAAAAGCATAATTTTGGAGTAATAGGTCACAGATGTCATAGGTAATGGACAAGTACAAGTTCTCAATTTAAAAAAAAAAAAGTTTCTGAATGTCTACTTTGCACAAGGTACTGAGTTAAGAAGTGTTTTACACATAAAATTCAATAGTATAAATATAATAATTCTCATTTTAGTAATGAAAAAAACTAAGGCTGAGTTTTATGAATAGAGAAAATGGAATATAAGTAATATACTGAAATTCTCAGTGCTTGAAATGTCATAAGCAGAATCTGATCACAGGTGTACAGAACTACAAAGTGTACTTTTCCTGCTGCAACACATTGTCTCCTAAAAGAGCTCTATCACTCTCTCCAATTCTGACTATACGTACTCACTCTTAGTATTCCCCCTGTGTTTTCTAAGTTTAATACTGCTGCCTATCTTGCTCAGTTATTGAGGTTCCTAACAAGCAGGCATTTCAAACGAAGACAATCATTTATTTATTCATTTAATTATAAATATGTCAAATATTTTCTCAATACCAGCCTACTCAAGGTGATCTTTAAATGCAGTCCTATGTGTAGAAACAAGAATACAGAGACCCTAAATGCTCTGACTTGATCATTACACATCCCAACCAAGGATTTCATAATACAGATACAGACTCAGACGTGCATGCAGGATATCACCTAAAATGAATCAGTCTTTCTTTCTTCCTTGCTTCCTTACTTCTCTTTTTCTTTCTTCTTTTTTTGAGATGGAGTCTCACTCTGTTGCCCAGCCGGGAGTGCAGTGGTATGATTTCGGCTCACTGTAACCTCTGCCTCCTGGGTTCAAGTGATTCTTCCGCCTCAGCCTCCTGAATAGCTGGGATTACAGGCGTGTACCACCACACCTGGTGCATAAATCTCAAATGAGTCTTTCATACATCCAGTATGCATGCCACATCTTATATACTCACACTTTTAAATTTTCTTTTCTTTGCTAAATTGACATTTACACTATCAGCTGCTATTAAACAGTGAGACTACTCGCCTGCCTGATTTGCAAGGCTATGCTCTCATATCAAGTACATTTTTTGTCTATGCAGCAAGAATATTTGAGCAATCATAATTAATGTTTTATTATGCTTTGCTTTTATTTTTTTTAAAGGCCAGAAAATGGAAAATACAGGCATTGTTTTAGAGATAATACAATTGAAACAACATAGAAATGGCTAGTCATGCCAAAAGTGATGAATTCTAAGCTGACTGGCTCTGTTTTCAATTATGAGGAAAAATAGTATAGTCCAAATATAAAAAAGAACTGCCAGATTTTCATCACTGAAGATTTTGTCTGAAAGCCCCCATTTAGTGATGAATAAAACAAGCAAGCATTTTAAATTATAAGTTTAAAATCAATATTAAAAAGCTCACCAGCAATTCAGATTCAGAGAGGACTTCACAGTTCTAGAGTTGTACCTACACAATTATTACAGCCTCCTTTACCAAGAGAAAAAAAACTTAAGAGTTCATGCTTCTTTTGACAAATTCTTCAAGGGAATTGGTAAGAATCCACCAAAGTGAGCATCAGAATCTCTTATTAATTCCCTTGCAAAATCACTACCAAGTACTTTTCAATATCCAAATCATTTAATTTTACGAAATGTCATTCAAATAAACTGCAAAATTATTTAGTCTATTACAAGAAAAATATAGCATATTCATGTGTTCAGAGAAGTAGATCAGGTAAGCTACTATTTTATACATGCATTTCTCTATATTTAATGTTGAATCCAGTTTTAATATTTTAAAATGTTACAAACTATACTTCAAAATTTTTCATTAACGATAAAATAATTATGAATGTTATCATATTCTCTTTGAGAGATGAATTCCATTTTTGATACTGCTCTATTGTTTTTTCAGACACTCAACTATTAAATATATTTTTAGGAGGGTTTTAACTGGAAATTATGGGACAATTTTATCAGAATCCCTTTAAAAACATGTTGGACATTTGTGGCACCCATCAACCTGTCACCTACATTAGGTATTTCTTCTAATGTTAACCCTCCCCTAGCTTGCCAGGCCCCAACAGGCCCCATTCCGGGATATTCTCCTCCTTGTGTCCATGTGTTTTCATTGTTCAGCTCTTATATAAGAGTGAGAACATGCCCTGTCTGGTTTTTTGTTCCTGTGTTAGTTTGCTGAGAATGGTTTGCAACTTCATCCATGTCCCTGAAAAGGACATGAACTCATTCTTTTTTATGGCTGCATAGTATTCCATGGCATATTTGTGTGACATTTTCTTTATCCAGTCTATCATTGATGGGTATTGGGGTTGGTTCCAAGTGTTTGCTTTTGTGAACAGTGCTGCAATAAACATACATGTACATGTGTCTTTACAGCAGAATGATTTATAATTCTTTGGGTATATACCAGGCAATAGGATTGCAGGGTCCAGTGGTATTTCTGGATGTAGTACCTTGAGGAATTGCCACACTATCTTCCACAATGGCTGAACTAATTTACACTCCCACCAACAGTGTAAAAGCATTCCTGTTTCTCCACATCCTCTCCAGCACCTATTGTTTCCTGACTTTTTAATGATGGCCATTCTAACTGGTGTGAGGGGGTATCACACTGTGTTTTAATTTGCATTTCTCTAAATGCAGAAATGCAAATTAAAGCCAGTGATGATAAGCTTATTTTTCCCATGTTTCTTGGTCATATAAATGTCTTCTTTTGAGAAATGTCTGTTCATATCCTTCGCCCACTTTTTGATGGTTTGTTTTTATCCTGTAGATTTGTTTAAGTTCCTTGTAGATTCTGATTATTAGCCCTTTGGTAGATGGATAAATTACAAAAAATTTCTCCCATTCTGTAGGTTGCCTGTTCACTGATGACAGTTTCTCCAGGCTGGGCAACAGAGCAAGATTCCATCTCAAAAAAAAAGTGTATTGGGAAGCTGAGGTGGGTGGATCATGAGGTCAAGAGATCGAGACCATCCTGGTCAACATGGTGAAACTCTGTCTCTACTAAAAAAAAAAAAAATACAAAAAATTAGCTGGGCATGGTGGCATGTGTCTGTAATCCTAGCTACTCAGGAGGCTGAGGCAGGAGAATTGCCTGAACCCAGGAGGCAGAGGTTGCGGTGAGCCAAGATCGCGCCATTGCATTCCAGCCTGGGTAACAAGAGCAACACTCTGTCTCAAAAAAAAAAAAAAAAGTGTAACATTAGATTATGCAAATATTTATTATCTATGACACCAAAAGCAAAACTGATAAATCAGATCTTCACCAAAATTTAAAACATGAGCTTTTTAAAAGACTGTGTCATTTAAGAAAACAGAGACAAGCCACAGAATAAGAGAAAATACTAGCAAAGTATAAATCTGAAAATGGTTTAAATCTAGAATACATAAAGAAGCCTCGAAACTAAGGAAGGAAGGCCAGTCATGGTGGCTCATATCTGTAATCCCAGTATTTTGAAAGGCTGAGGCAGTAGAATCACTTGAGGCCAGGAGTTCAAAATCAGCCTGGTCAACATGGCAAGACCCCGTCTCTCTTAATAGAACAACAACAACAACAAAAACTCAGTAAGAAAACAAACCTTTGAACAAAACTTTGATACACAAAACAACGAACAAAACTTTGATAACCAAAACTTGGATGAATCGAAAAATTGTGCTGAGTGAAAAAAAGGTGAACAAAAAGGAGTAAATACTATATGATTCCACATACATAAAATTCTATAAATGTAAATATAAAGTTCTATAAAACACAAAGTTATCTCTAGTGAGAAGGAAATCTGTGGTTGTCTCGAGTAGGAGGGAGGATTTCAAAGGGATGGGAGAAGACTTCAGAATGCAAGAGGTATGTTCACTTTCTTGATTATGGTAATGGTTTCACAGGTGAATACATATGTCAAATTTCTCAAATTAGGCACTTGAAATATGTGTAGTTTATTTTATGCCATTCATACCATAGTAAACCTGTTTTTAATAAAATTATTTAAAAATCATGTTAGAGAATATTTCTGAAATATTTTTTCATAGAAATTGGGAATACATTTGAACCATAAAATTAATTTGTTTATATGTTCAAAATAACCCCAGATCCTAAATTTCTTGAGGAAATGTGAAGAGGAGAAGGTCTCACCTTTAGTACCTCACTAGGATCAACTATATCACTACCTGGATTTTTGGAGTCAATCAAAATCTTAACATTAAAAATTAGATTCTACTAAGAGTTCATTCCTCAAATGAAATATTCCTATAATTATTTGCTCAATACTGGTATTATTTTTATTTAAAAGTTTACAAACGTTAGATAGCACATATTTTTAAGCTTGTTAATGTCTTAAGTTGTCCTCAGGCAGCTCAATATAATGGAATTTATTACAAGTCTTCATTACATTGGAGTCTTTGAAAGACACGCCCAGTTCTTCACAGAATGTTTCAGATAACCATCTATTTTTAATAGCAAACTTCTTGGGATATAGAGTGCAGAAATAACTAATAACACTTAAGTAGATTTTTTTTGTTTATGCAACAAAGTTAAATTTGAATCAATGCAATCTAATTTTTGAAATATCACAAAGAGAATAATTTCCTTGATATCTCATTCTAAAAGTGTTTCTTTTATTGTTTTTAAGTCCATTACAACAAAATGCAATCTTACAAAATGGCATTTTAATATCCTTTAACAATATAAATGCTTGCCATAAAAATATGAAAGGAGAAAAAAATTGCCATGTACTTAGAATCCCAAGGATTCTATTTTAGTTTTTCCACTTTTAATGGGTTATTTCTTCAATCTTTTGCCATCTAGTCAATAGTAATGTGTATAAAAATACAGTGAAATTATGTATCATGTAACAGAAAAAATATAGCACAATAATGCATTTCAATCATTTTGAATACTAGATTTTTATGTTGGGTGCTCTAGTAAGGACACGGGTTTTTTTAAAAAGAAAGATGTTCCCGTACTTCGAGGAATTTACAGAACACACAGTCACAGAAAAATCAGCTGGGCACTTAAATATTAGTAGAATGAATGAATGAACAAATGACAATATCACAAGGGCCATTTAAAGTCTACAGTAGAAAAGAAGCCACCAAAGAGACTGAGACTGAGCAACCAAATCCTAGGATGGTGCAGTGTTTTACGAACCAAGAAAGAGTTCCCAAGTAGAGAACAAGTGGCCAAAGTTACTGGATGCTGCTGACATTTCAAGCAGGAATTGGGCCAACAAACTTCCTGTATATTTAGCCCCTTAGATGTTAATGGCAATCTCACTGAACGCATTTCACCTGAGTGATAGCTATGGTAGTTTAAATACAATTGGCTGAGGAGTGAATGGGAGGTGGGAAAACAGTTTCAGGTTTAGATTACCACACTGGAAAGTTTATAAGTGAAACAGGAGCTGAAAGGGTGGCAGTTAAAATGGGATATGAAGTACTGAGTCACTTTTGTTTTTGTTATTAAGACAGAAAGTAAATATTTTAAATGCATGTAGGGAGGTATGAATAGAGAAGGAGGTAAAATTCCTGAGAAAATAATGTAAGAAAAATTTTAGGAGCACAAGTAGAGAAATGTTTTCTCCACCTTGACCCGGTTAAAGAATCGACAGATTGCTGGGAATGCAGATGTCTACTCAGATGTGGTGCTTGCATATTCAGCGAGATCCTCTGTTCTCTGGTTTTGATTTTTCTCTATGCATTGACAGGAGATTCTGTAAGCTGAGAATGGTAAGGAGGTGGAATTCAAAGCTGTTTAAGTAGGTGGTACAATGGAAAAAAAGAGACATTATATATAGCAAATATTTAACTTCATGGTTTAAAACAATTAGTCTAACAGTTGGTATGCTTAAACCAATAATTTTATATATGCTGGAACTTTTTTCTAAGATAATTTTCTGTGTAAACAAACATTTTTAAAGATTTATTTTCTTCAAAATGTTATAAGTACCACATGTTTTGCATTTATTCATTCCACATCAATATATACCCTTTCTTAGTTATTTTAATTTTATGAGCATAATAAATATTAATGGGTTGGAGAGTCACATTACCAGATGTTAACACAGAAAAGCTCATATTTAAAGAGAATGCTATGAAGGCCTTGGTTTAATTTCATTCTTGTATTTTAGATTATTTTTTCCCATTTCTAACACATACTAACTTTTCAAACAAAGTTCATTTTTCTTTAATGTCTTCTTAATCATTTCATTTCTGCCCCAATTACCAGAATTCCTTTAAAAAAAGTGACTTTATATATTTTTTCATTTGTAGGATATTTGAGGGGAGAGGTGCCGTTTCATGGTGGTTAATAGGTTTAAACCTAGAAATTTTCATTTTAACCTAAAAAGCAGACATTAGGTAAACCATTTTTCTTTTTTTTTTTTTTTTTTTGAGACGGAGTTTCTCTCTTGTTACCCAGGCTGGAGTGCAATGGCGCGATCTCGGCTCACCGCAACCTCCACCTCCTGGGTTCAGGCAATTCTCCTGCCTCAGCTTCCTGAGTAGCTGGGATTACAGGCACACGCCACCATGGCCAGCTAATTTTTTGTATTTTTAGTAGAGACGGGGTTTCACCATGTTGACCAGGATGGTCTCAATCTCTTGACCTCGTGATCCACCCGCCTCAGCCTCCCAAAGTGCTGGGATTACAGGCGTGAGCCACCGCGCCCGGCTAGTAAACCATTTTTCTTAAACAGCCAGTAAACAGTGACAATAACTACTCCTGAATTGCTTAATTTCCATTTATCCAGGTAAATGTTTCCAATTGATTTCTTAAAAACATGTTGTTTTCTAAAAACATAGCCAAATGACATCAGTTTGTAATCTATACAGGAAACATTACTTAAAGTGCCTTAAAAAGGTTTTTATGCTTATATGAATCGCGGTGAGGGCGCTGTGAAAAGAGAAAGAGCAAAGAAGTAATGGTGAACAGTGGCTTTTACTCTTTAACAGAATCGTGGCAATGTCCAGCTCTATAATGAATCTGGAAGCCTAGTCTTAGATGACAGCTCAGGGTGACACAGTGGCTCACACCTGTAATCCCAGCCTTTGAGAGGCTGAGGTGGGTGGATCACCTGAGGTCAGGAGTTCAAAACCAGCTTGGGTGACATAGTTAGACCCTGTCTCTACCAAAAAATGCATAAATTAGCCAGGTGCGGTAGTGTGTTCTTGTGGTCCCAGCTACTCAGGAGGCTGAAGCAGGAGAATCACTTGAACTGGGGAGGTGGAGGTTGCAGGGAGCCTAGATCATGCCACTGCATTCCAGCCTGGGTGACAGAGTGAGATTCCATCTCAGAAAAAAAAAATGCTCAGGAGCTCAGGATGTTGAATTGCATAAAGGGAGAAATATTTAATAGATTCACAGTATCAGTATTCTTCGACTTAACTGGTAAAGGCAGGTTTTATTGTATTTCAAAAAGAAGTCAAGCAATGTAAGACAGTGACTGATCATGCCAACACAGGATTCTCACTAACCTGGGTCCAAATCATGGCTTGATCACATCTAGCATATGGAACCTAAGGTATGTAAGTAATAACCACATAACTACTGAATCTGTGCTCTCACCTGAAAATGGAACTAATGCTCTAGCTTACTGGAGGATCCAATGGCGGTAACCGTAACAAAAGGCTTAGAACAGGCCCTTGGGGTGCAGTAAACACTTAGAGGCGTTAGTCGTGCTTATAAATCATCAATGGGATGTTTTTGTATGTAAGTACCTATATCTGAGAAACAGCATATATATCTTTTTAAACCCCTCTTTAAAATAATAAAAAAAATGTTTCTTCTTTTGAGTTACAACTATGGACAACGTGTTTTGCTTTTTTGCTTGTTTTTCATGTCAAAAATTAATTAGACCAGTAGTGTTATTCCCATCAGATAACTCTTAGAAAATCTGATATGCCCTCGTACAAGTTTCTTTATACTGTTCTATTTTCTGTCTTATTACAGTGGCCATTGCTTATAGAAATTTTATTATCCCTTGCATCTTTCTTTCCATAGGTATTTGATAACTTAAAACCATATCAAACTTTTGCTGCGTTTGTGCATGATTATTATCTCTAGACTAGTAAAGGGGAATACTCAATCAGGCTTCCTAAAAGGGAGTTTCAGCTGTTGGGGAAGAAAATCGCAAAATGTAAACTAGAGTGAGGAAAGGAGGAAACATTTAGAAAAGTTCCCTAAAACACTCAGAGATACTTGCATACAGATCTGCCTATTGTAGAAACAATGTCAAGGACATAGAGATTAATGTTGGCTTTGCCGTTAATGTGCTCCAAACAGCCATCATGAGCAAAAGGAGGTCAACCTTCTGTGTGCCCTGGCCATTACCATTCCTCACAAAGAGTCCTAAAAACCATCACAGAGCAAGACAATGGTATTTAATGCTGAAGTTCTCTAAAGCCCATTTGACCTGTCTGAGCCTCCACTGGAAGTCAGCTTCCTTCACAACATACAGAGAAGTGGCTGGAGCTCCTCTGAGAGCAAAGGTAATAAAAAAAAAAAAAGGTGTTCTCAGGGAATGCGCCCCTGCAGGCTCTGATGGGCTGGATCCTCTGCGTTGCTGGGACCCTAATATCTTGTAAACAGCTGGCTTTCTGTGGCTGATTCTCAGCTTGTGAGAGAAACCTTTCCTGGGCTTCTGTATAGACAGGCATCTATAGGCCATGGCAGCGGAACATTTCTCCAAGGGAGGCTGGTCAAAAGCCCAGGCACCTCAGGGGATCCAGGATGTCAGAAAAGGAATTTTTTTTCCTCTGCCTAGCCGAGGAGTGCAGTTGGCTCACATTCTTGAACCCAAAAAGGATAATTAAGATTGGCAAATGTTAAGCTCAAGTAATTAGGAAATCTTAATGAACTTGCTTTTAAAGAATAATTTATAACCTTATAAAAGATAAGTGCTTTTCCTTCCCTCCTAAAAAAACAAATTTCTAAATAAGGGCCTGATTGCAGAAAGTTTCAGAGAAGGTAGGAACAGGACACACTCATAAAAATAAGAAATCCTATTTTATCTCTAAACTTGTTTAGGAAATTGAACTTCAGTAAACATTTGCTATTATTTGGACTTCAGTAATATTTTTATTTTATTTATTTGAGATGGAGTCTCACTCTGTAACCCAGGCTGGAGTGACGTGGTATGACCTTGGCTCACTGCACACTCCGCCTCCTGGTTTTAAGCAATTTTCTGCCTCAGCCTCCTGAGTAACTGAGATTACAGGCGTCCGCCACCATGCTTGGCTAATTTTTGTATTTTTAGTAGAGGTGGGGTTTCACCATCTTGGCCAGGCTGGTCTTGAACTCCTGACCTCATGATCCACCCGCCTGGGCCTCCCAAAGTGCTGGGATTACAGGTATGAGCCTTTGTCAATGTAAGGATCAGAATACTAAAAGTGCAAAAATCATTCACACAGGATAATTACTTTGGTATTGGATATAACTAATCAAATGATCTTGATTATACTCACAGAACTTTTATCAAGTTATAGTTAGCTTCTAATGACGGATGTTAGGCCCTCATGTTGGAATTTATCTACTTGCAACGTGAAAATTCACATTCCAAAAATTCTGAAAATAAGATTTCCAACATTTAAATGAAATAGTCTCAAGATTAAATGTGTCAGGAAAAAAAAAGCTATCATTCCCTTTATGCACAAGAAGCAGCAACCTTTTGTATAAAAATCATATGATGCAATGATTCCTTTTCTATAACTGCTGTGATCAAACTTATTCTTAATTACCTGACTTTTGATTTTGTAAGGAAGAATATACACTGGTTGTAAATATGAAATATATATCCATACAAAATTGTAAAGACCTTACTCAAGGAGAACATAAAAGTTTCTTTTGGAAATCAAGTAAGCGACTAGGCTTCTTAACAATGGCTGTAGGAAGCTCACCAGACTGCCTTGGTGTGGGTGCTCAGGAAGTTCACATGCTTTTAAGTGTTTTCTCAAAGAATCTCCAGGAACAATGTGACTGTATTGTATTGGCAAAGCTAAAGAGCCTGGCTTTTCCTTCTCCATACCTGGAGCCCACAAGAGGCTCACTGAGCCCCATTTGCACATGATTCCCTTCAAAGCCTGATTTGTCCACTCATTTGTCTATTCAACTGCCATACTAGTGGCTGAGCTGATTATCTGGATTCTCTAACATTGTCTGCAATGTTCATTTATGTTTCAATCAGTGCTGAAATAGCCCACATGTTCCAGTCTGCCCTCTGACATAAACACATTATTTAAATAGCCACCTAAATGCCTATAGTGCTTCACTGTGAAATAATTAGAGCTGCTCTCTTCACTGTTTACACCTTTCAGCCTAGGATATCCACCACACTCAATCCTTAGTGGCTTAGGAAAATGGAATTGTTACATTGCCAAGTCTCAAAGGATTGACAGACACTGAAAACTGTTAAAAACACACACACGAGAAACAAAACCAGTTTATCCTTTCAGTGTCTCTGCTACGATATTCCCTTTGTTAGTGCCCTCCAAATTTTGTGGAAAGTGTGTATCTTAGTTTGAATTCTCACAGAATCAGACCCTGAGACAAGGACTGAGTGCAAGTAGTTTGTTTGGGAGCCAAATTCGGGAACACCAATAAGAAGTGCAGAAGAAAGTGGAAGCCAATCAAGTGAATGCTGATGAGTAGCTTGTTACTTTGGGCAACTGTTGAGCTAGAGAATGCTGGCAGACAACAAAGAACATGCCTCAGACATCCTGCATCGTGGGGACCAGGGAGCAGGATATTTACCTCCAACTTCAATATGTTATTAGCTAAGTCATAACCTCTGGGCATGTCCAACCTGCCCTGCATGGGCACTGAGGGAAAGCCCTCAGTTGCAGAGTGACAAGACTTGCAGCAATGACATGTGACAGCATGGCTGAGGCTGAGTGGGTTATGAGTAGAAAATTTTTTAGAAGGGTAGATACCGCTCTTTTTTCCACAGCAGGCATGATGGCAAAATATTTTAGGTTGTAATTTAATAAAATTAGCAAGACTGATAGTTACACAAAAATTAGTTTTCAATTGGTACTACAGGCTAAGAAATGCTGTGCTATGCAAAAATCCTATGGTAAAGGTTTTTGTTAATTGAATACACACCGTAATGTAGTTTTTATTATTCTTTTTATATATGCCATTTTTATATCTTAGGTGTGCATAAAGCATTCCTTACCATCTTCTCCCAAGGAAAAAGAAAACATTCTAATGAGATTAGCATGGCACCTTTCACACCAAATACCCTAGTTCTCCCATCTTCCACTCCATCTCTATCAGTTCTCACAGTAGTGGTAAAAAAACATAACTGCTAAAAATTCAGCAGAATTTTTTTATTTTTATTTCCAAGCCTTGGCTAAATGTGAAAGAAAAATCTGGTCAGTACATTTCTCCTCACACTATGAAAAATTACATAGATATGTAAAGGACTGGGTGTTGAAAAACATCTGCATTTTATTGATAGGTCAAATATACAAAATATACTTTGAAATATAATATAATGAATAGAAATGCTTCAAAATATATCGTATTATATCAAGCCAAGTGGAACATTTTTTCTACCTGTGTGGAAATAAAACTATCATTACATTTTCAAAAGCTCTCCCAGCATAAACTTGTTGCCTTGGAAGTAAACATGAAGACTGTGAAGTCAGGTTTGTGAGATGTAGTTAATTCTGCTCGACTTGCTGAGTTAAACGGCATTGTGTTTGGTATAGGAGGGATAAGAGGAGGGAGAAAAGACATTTTGAATTTCATAATAATTATATTCAAGGTATAAATATCACATTTGATCCTCAACTTTCCTGAGTTAGGTAAGATGCTACTTCCATTTTCCAGATAGAACTGTGATGAGCAGTGAAGATCTCCCTGCCAGCCCTAAAAAGCAGGAATTATCAAGTGGAGGACAATAAAGTTGGTGACAACCACTACTGCTTATCCTACATTTGTCACAGTAAACCTAACAAATCACAGGCCACAGGTTAATACACTCTGAAGAAATCCAATCCAAGCTAAAAAAAAATTCAGTGTTTTCTGTTGACATATAAACAGGAAAAAAAAGTATATGTGAAAATAATTCTCAATTTATTTTGGGTATAGATTAACAACTCTTCCAGGAGCTTCTTCATAAAAGGTGGATTTATACTTACCACAATATTAAAAAGAGATTTTAAATATGGGCAGCCTAGAGCAAAAATCATTCTCTGGCTTATATTATGTCAAACAAGCTCTTCATTTTTTTAAAGGTTTAACTAATATTTCAATTAGGTTGCAAGAATCAGTGAATACGTATCACACTATTATAAAAGAGTTCTTATTAAATATGTATGATTTATTTTAATAATTCCTAAGAGATAATTTATTAAATATTCCTGTTCTAGAGATATTTAGTAATCTAATGGACACATTGAACTGAGCCATGAAACAGCTCTCTAATTAGAAATGGATAGTCAATATGTAACAACCCATTTATATATATTTAAGAGAGTTTTATTAAGCTATGAGGTTATACATCCATATAATTTATGCAAAATATCTTTTCTATGACCTCTATTTGTGAGAAGAAGGAAGTTCAGAATCTCAAAGGGCTTTAAAATACAAAATGGAGTCACTATTTTAGTCCTATAAATGTACCAAAACATTTCTGCATCCAATTTAACAGCCTTACCACACTCAGAAAAAAATGTGTCCACATAAAATGTGTCCCATTTGCATGCAAGCTAAGACAAAATATTAATTCTTAATGACAAATTTAAAATGGTAAATAAATGACAATTCATAGTTTTGAATATTTTGGTCTTTGAAAACAGCAAAGTAAATCCATGGTATGATTCCAAACCAATAATTAATTTGGGAAAACCATAAATGATACATCAACTCCTGGAACAAATTAGGTCTTTATTAGAAGAGCTGGCAAACACATATGAGCAGAGAAACACTTGTTAAGGAAAACACTGGCACACGCCAATTAGCTTATAATGTTATACAAGTGAAAGTAACATTGCATATGCTAATCACAGTGACAGACTCAGTCCAGTGTTGATAGGAAGAGGGGTTAAATTATCAAAGGGCAAAGACATCCTTTGAGCAATTTTCTTTCCCCTTCTAGGAGACTCTTCCATTCCTCAGCAGCTAAATTATCCCAAACTTCTTTTTTTTAAAAAAAAAAATTTATTCTTCAACATTTCAATTCTGGAAAACTGTGCCAAGCAGCATTTATATATACATGAGTAGAGAGCATTTGAAAATGTTCACTGCTAAGCTCAGTTTAAAAGCACATCATGCTAATATTATTGACAAATCCTTTTGTGTGTGAAGTATTAAGACCCTCCAACCTCCCATCCAGTGATGCTCATAACATGATACGATCTTGCTGAGGATGTCAGACTAGTGACAAAACCACATTACTACTACTGAGTGCAGAGTGAGAAGACATACTCTTAACATAGGATTTAAGAAATGCCATCAAGAGACAAGTTGCACTTTTCTTTGGCCAAAGGGAAACAATGGTAACAAAAAATCTAAGTGACTGTCAGTGACTTGGGCTTTGAGAGGTCTACAATGGAAGGATATTTTCTGTTGGAAAACTAGCTTGTTGTGCATTTATCAGGATCATAGTGATGGAGAAAATAACTGAGTGACAGAAATAGGACCAGAGACCACCTTGCACTGATAGTATCAAACCAAGAGAAGCCATAGGACAGCTTCCAAACACTGGGCTGAGAAGTGGTTTTTCTTTCTGCCTTAACCAGTTCAAGAAACAAATGGGATGATCTGTATTAGAGGGACACTTTATCTGACCTCTTACACTAGGATCTTCAAAGGATGAGGGTCTGTAAAATACCCTTGGACTGAGAGGTCCAGCTGGACTTAAGATACTGAAAATACCCTTAATTTCTATATAAAGCTATCTATGTTTAAATTAAAACTATTCCATTACCATTTAACACATTGATCATATTCAAGAATAGTCTGCCAAATTTTTAGGTAAGGCTATTGAAATCAACCCTTAGTCATTTACTCAATGATAGCTTAGGGATTGGGATGTGGACCTTTAAATATCCCCTCTGCCTTCCTCTATAAAAAGTAGGGAACAGCCAGGCAAAAATGTACAAGTTATTTCAAGAGGAGAGTTAGTGAGTTCTCCATAGAAGATGGCAAAAGTGGTGGTACTCTGGCTTTTCCATGAACGAGGAAAATTGTGACTTCTTAAATCCAAGATGTTGTAGCATGTGGCAAATCATTCTACCAGATTATTTCATTGGAAAACTGCTTATTGAGTATACTTGGAAGGACTGAGAGGGAAAAATAAATTCCAGATAAACAGAATAAAATTACTAGAATAGAACTGTAGTAATGGAGTGATACATTTTTATACCCTTTCTTTGTAGTATTTTTAATTACTCTCTTTATGTGTATTTTGTAATTGAATCTTATGTTTTATCAAAATAATTTACAAAATATTAACACTACCATAACATTTCTCCCTGATTTACAACCAGCCATGCCTAAACTGCTGTGCTATCTTGAAAAGAACTGTCACTATGTAGAATCAAAGTGAGCAGTGAGAGTTTTTCCCACCTTCTTTCTTTCAAACTGTTGTCCATAACCTAATGTTTTACATGTTCCTTTGAAAACAGGATATAATCTTTAAAATACAATCTGACAGTCTACATCCTTAAACAAGATCATGTAATCAATCTATATTTTATGTCATTATCAAAATATTTTGATGTGACTTCACCATCTTACATTTTCTATTTGTGCCTGTTGCTCTATGCTACAGTTTCTCTTATTTTTTTGGTTTCTTTTAGACAGAGTTCTTTGTACTTAGCATTTTACTTCTTGTCTATTTTTATACACTTTTGTGCTCTCTTAGATTTACTCTAAAAATTGCAGCAGACATTTTTAACTTATCAAAGTATTATGTCCTTCTTCAGATAATTCAAGGGCCACAGAACCAATTTAACTTCACTTAATTTCCCCTTGATTCATATTATTTTTGTTAATTCCCTCCATTCAAACCATTAAATTTCAGTATTTTGTGAAACCAAATTTCATTTAGATTTATCTATATATTTACCACCCTCTTTACTCTTTATTGCTTCCTACATCTCTGAGATAATTTTCCTACTACCTAAAGTAACTCTTTTAATGCAGGTTTGCTAGTAGTAACCTCAAGACTCATTTGGTTTTGTTTGAAATTGGCATTATTCCTTTTTTTGCTTTAAGAACATTTCCAAATCCACCAACAAAAATTTGTCTTTTTCTTTTCTTTTTGTTTTTGAAATTTCATTATGATGTGCCTAAGTGTGGTTTACTTTACTTTTCTTTTTGAACTGACTTTTTAAAAACGGTTCTGGAAAATTTTCAGGGATTATCTCATCAAATACTGATTCTGCCTCTTTTCTGTTTTTCTTTTTTTTTTCTTTTTTTTTTTTGAGACGGAGTTTCACTCTTGTTACCCAGGCTGGAGTGCAATGGCGCGATCTCGGCTCACCGCAACCTCCGCCTCCTGGGTTCAGACAATTCTCCTGCCTCAGCCTCCTGAGTAGCTGGGATTACAGGCACATGCCACCATGCCCAGCTAATTTTTTGTATTTTTAGTAGAGACGGGGTTTCACCATGTTGACCAGGATGGTCTCGATCTCTCGACCTCATGATCCACCCGCCTTGGCCTCCCAAAGTGCTGGGATTACAGGCTTGAGCCATCGCGCCAGGCTTCTTTTCTGTTTTTCTAGAACTACAATTAAATGCAAGTATGAAGTCCTTCCACTATTTCTTCTCTTATACTCCTTTTATACCTTCCTACAATAATATTTACAGTTTTGTCTGTCCCAACTTACAGCTCATTGGTCTCTCTACTATTGCATCCAATTGGCTGTTAAACTCATTCAATTAATATTTAGTTTCAATGATTGCATTTTCAATTCATAATCTCAATATGATTCTTTTTCAAGTATGCTATGTCACCTTTACAGATATTTTCAAGTTTGAGTTTTGATCTCAATAAAAATAGCAAGTACATAATTATTTTTATAGAGCTATATTACAGATTACATCTGATCATTTAAGTATTTTAAGTCCTGGTGCATCTACTTTTTTTTTAATTTTTCACTTTGAAAAAATTTCAAAATTACAAAAGAGTTGCAAAAATAAAAACAAAACACAGAACACCCATATAACCTTTCCTTGATTCAAATATTTACATTTCCCTCTTTGCTTTACCATCTTACCCATAGATAGTTATATAACAGATATTATACAGAGAGAGATATTATAGTATGGATATTTTACATCTGATCATGAAGCCAAGCATTAGTAAGCAGAATACAAAGATTCAAAGCAAGATAATTATCTCATTTACCTTAGTTCAAACTCTTTATCTGGATATGCCTGAATTTACGCCTTGGATTATGCAGCTTTGCAAGCCAATAAATTCTTCTAAGCTATTTTTAACTGGATATCTATCTTTTGTAACTCAAATTCTGAACTGACTCAAAACTTCTAAAATCTATATACACAGTAACATTCTGCGTATAACTATAGCATATATCTCCTCTCAATACTTGCATGTTAGCAGGCAATAACCAAATGAAGAAAAGGCATATAAAATAATAAATGCTTTAGTAGGACGTAAATCTAAAGAGAAGATGAAAATGTTAACTAGCACATTTAGTTTTTATGTAGTCAAATATTTTAGTGTCCTAATTATTGATAAGTTGCCTTAGGAAAAATAAAATGCACATCCATGATAATTCCAAATCAGTCCACAGTACCTTAGTTTCTGCCACTGTCCTCGTATAAAATGTTGAATCAAAAGTGAGACATTAACACACAAATCCTTGAACACAACTGAAGAATTTCTAGTCCAAGCCTCCATGGTCTGGGAAATGGCCTTTAACTCATCTTCCAGCAGGTTTTTTTTTCCCCCTGTTGTCAATTCTACACATCAGCCAGCCGACACATTACCCCACCTTCCCATTCAAAACCTTTAAATAGAACAAACACTAAAATCCCTTCTACATTCTACAAAGGGCTCATTAGCAGGCTCTGGCTACCTCCCCAATCACACTATTCCCCACTTAGGGAACTCACTATTCTCCACTTAGACCATTCCAGGAGCCAAACTGCCTGAGGTGCCTCCAGGATACTGGTTTGATTCCTTCCCCAACAACTCTGCCTGGAAGATTATTCTTTAAATATTATCATGGGTTAGCCCTCATTCAACTCAGGTTCTCTGATCAAATAGCACATCTTGCAAATAATCTTTCTTAACTACCCCTTCTAAAATACACTTCCCACCCTTCCATCAGTGTTTTTGCCCTTTGTCTTGTTTTTATTTATAGAAATCATACTACCTGAGGTATAACACTGTTTATGGTCTCTCTCTCTCTCTCTCTCTCTCTCTCTCTCTCTCTCTCTCTCTAAGCAGGGGCTTTGTTTTAATCACTGCTCCATTCTCAGTTGCTACAGCAATACCTGGTAACTAGTAGGTATAAAAAAATATATATAATTGAATATATAACTGTAAATAAGGCTATATATTTTGGAATTATTTTCTTTTAAGCTAGGCAAAAAAAGTGAATAAACACTGTGCAAGGGAGATACTGGCTCACCAGTATAAATGTAAGATAATCAGTGAAAATAATGCATCCTGTTGAAAAAAAATCACTAATTATAACTAAATGAAAACAGTTTCCTTATGATCTCTACTCAGAAAACTTTTCATATATTCTTGTCTATTGCTTTTGTAGCATGCACATGACACTGCTGCTAAAACTAATATGTATTGCATGCATGCAGTATCCAAATATTCATGTATCCTACTTGTTATTACTTGAGTTGTAGCTTTTGCCCGTTTTGGACAATATAATTTACTGAAAACCAACATTTGAAAAAAATTAATCAATAAGAATTATCTAAATATTTTTCCAAATTGTGGAATACCTATTTAAAAAATCAAAATGAAAGTGCCATATTAACTTTGCCAAATGTGTATTTGCCTAACAAAATTTGTCAAAACGATCAACTTTTTTGCAAATTATTTTACCCTTCATTGTTAATGAACTGAGTTCTTACAGTCATAATGTGATTTCAAAAGCAAAAGAGAATATTGATTCTAAGTATGTTCTAAATCATTGGATGACTGAAGTAAGTAAAGAGCCTAAATAATATTTAAGAGGTAGATCAGTGGAGATCAGCTACAGAGTCCCACTAGGGCATGAAATTATGTAAGCAATATATAGTGATTCTGCCACATACACAAAAAGTGGTTCATAAATATAGAGTAATACCAAAGAAGTAGGTATGTAATTTTAAGGTACATACACTCTAAGTTTCCATCTTTTCTATATTATCTATTTCTTCATTCTCAGAAATTCTCAACTCTTGGTATTTATTTGAAATTTTACAGTACATTAATTTAGCTTGGAACTATACCTGAATGTATAAAAAGTAACTGAAAAGAAAGCAAAACAAATGTCAGAAAAGAAAAATTGAGAAATAATGATTAACGCCAAATTTAACCTTTCTGCGCTAGAGCATCTAATACCAAATATAGGCCAAGTTACTTTTAACAGTCTCTGCTATGATTTCCTTCAATTATGAGCTATGATAAATCAGTTTCTTGACATAAAACATTAATAGGTTTAATTTAAAAAAAATTAAAAAAAAAAAAAACAGAAAAGAACTCGTTTGAGATTCATGGGCACTTCAGTTATTACACCAGGTATTACTGAACAAGTTACATTTGCAACTGATAAAGTGGTAGAATTCACTATGACAAGGAATATGACTAAAAACATCTAGGAAACTAGAGTCCAAGCATAAGGCCCTAGTCCAAACAGGAGTTTAGCACTGAGATTCGGAATACTGACATCACTGCTTTAGATATTTTTAGTTATTTTAAGGATTTTGTACAGATGAAAAAGATCAGCCATCAAGTTATTCGCCAGGCCACCAACGGCATTATATAGTTCACACATCCTGTCTGATTTAAAGAGAAGCATTAAGTACAGGATGCCGTTTCCCAACACCAACTAAAGAAGAGGGGAAAAAGCTAACAGAAAATGAGCCTTTTAAGAAAATCTTAAAAGATATGTACTCAACTCCTTACTCTCTACCCACAGCCCCCCCATAAACCTTTAAATAGTAGTAGCCAAATATCTTCATTTCATTTTTCAACCGACTACATAGAAAGAGCCTTACGGGAGGGATTTTCACATTCAATTTTAAAGTATCAGTTATTTCATTTCTCAATTTTATATTGAAATGGGAAATAATAAAACTGCGTAATAAAGTATATGACAGAAGATATTAATAATACAGACAGAAAATACAGTCAATGTCCAAGAAAGATAGGACAGTTTTTTCTATTATTAGAATACCCTGGGCCTGTTCACTTGACATCTCCTTTCTAGTAATAGATATTATTCTACTTCAAAAACTAATAAACCAAAGAAGTACATGTTTTGTTTGAGACTCTTGTATTAAATTCTTGGCTCTATCAAAAACTCAGTTTTGAGCCTTGTAAATACTATAAAACCTATTTTTTTCTCAATCCCAATAGCTATAGAGATATTAGTATAACATCCACTGCCTAAAGTTTTATTAAGTATTCAATAATACAATGCTTATAAAAAGATTAACAATTCTATTTCTAACACAGTAACACTCCAATAATTATTTACTGTTACTAATATTATTCTCCATAAAACATTAAATGGGATAGCAACTATTTTCCCATTTACTAAAATAATAGTTTAACTTTATTTTCAAGTTTTATCATACATATTCCTAATCATGGACTGATCATTGAACGATAAAGGCAATTTTAAACGAATATGATTTTATAACTTGGAAAGCTTTTGAAGGTCTTTTTAATGAAGAGACTCACAACTATTTTAACTATCAACTGGTGTTGGTGGTGAATTTAGGATAGCAGAGAGTGAAATCTCTGAATTTGAATAGGAAAAGGGAAGGGAAGATCTTGGAAGGAACATCCCTAAAGGGTACAGCAGAGGAAAAAGAAAGAGACTTAGCACCATGAAAGCAAAATAGAATGGGTTCCTTAACATTCCATCACTAATGTTTTCTGATGGCAGTCCTGGCAAACCATGAACAGGGGCTGTGGCAGAAGCAAGTCCTTTTGACATCCACCCCACCATTCATTGTTCACCGTAACTTCAAAATGGTTCCATCTACATGTTGGTGCACTGTCTTAGAAAATAACATTTTTATTATGGAGAAATCCAAAATTAGTTCACTTGATAGGAAAAATAACTACATAAAACTATAAAATATAATGCTTCAGACATAAGATGGCATTCATATTCTTACTGTAGTCTCTCTGAAATTAACTATGAGCTTAATACTTTGAACATAATGTGATAATCAACTAGGCAAAGAGAACAAGATAGACTATGATATAAAATGTATTTCAATAAAGAGAGATAATGTTACCACATTAATTCACCAAAGAATTAGTGAAGAAATATATATACTTCACATTGTTTCTACCTATTTCACTTCAAATTAACTCACGTATAAAGGGTACTTTTCCACTATATTTTAGCTATTTGCTCCTTTTTTTGAAGATATACCTCTACTATGGGTAATCTTTTCTAGAATATATCAAATCTGTGGGGTAAATATAATATTTTTGCTTATTAACTTTCCCAGGATTTATCTCAATGAAATACGCAGAACTTTAAAAAAGATTAGGAGATGGTCCGACTGGGTGAACTTTTACAAAATATGTTCTTAATTGCCTTTTTTCTAACTAATTATTCTAAAAGAGAATACTAATTATAAGAGACATAATATCTCTTTAAAAAGTTTAAAAAGTAATCATGAAGTCTAGGGGTTTAAGAAAGAGAAAGACCAGCATAAGAGCTTACTTAGCAGGGAAAAAAGTGTTAGATTAATTTGAGAAGTAGGCAGGAAGCTAGTTGAGAACTGCCTAAAATGTCTGAATTTGTTCTTCTAAAAGAGGAAGAATATCATGATAAAAGAGACTGAAAGGAAGTTCACTGATTATGATGCACTTTGTTACATAGCATGGAGATAAGAGTTTTAAAGACAACATGCATTGCATGGCATGCAAAGTCTGTGATAAACTCACCTATATAAGGAGAAGATGAAAAAAAATCTCACATTACTGAATTTTGACAAAAAGTTAAAACTATCAAATACTATGACTAATATTCAGTGTAAAATATTAAGGACAAAAGGGAAAATATAGTTCTGTTCTTTCATTTAAAAATTTTTAAAAGTTATAAAATATTCTAGAAAACTGGAGATAAAAATAAAGAGAAAATAATCCGTATTTTCACCATTTTACGACATACTTATAATTTTGGTGTACATGTGTATATATTTTGCCTATTTAAAGTAGGACTTGTATATAATTTTGTACATTTCCCTCAAAAAACATTTTAGCATGTGTATTTTTATATTTTATTATAATAACATTTACTGTTAATGGTTGTATATTATGTGTGCATAAATCTATTGTTGGTCATTTGAGCTACTTCTGATTTTTTATTATACATAATACATTCATCAACATCTTCAAACATATGACCTTTCCCATATTTTGCACTATTTACTTAGGATAGATTCCCAGAAGTAGAACTAATGGATTAGACAACAAGAATTTTTTGATAGTTATTTTCCCCACATACTGCCAAACTGCTTTCCAAAAGGGCTGTACCAATTTTAACTGCACCAAAGAGTATCTGAAAGCACCAGATTCACAGCATACTTGCCAATACAGAACATGATTATTTTTAACGCTGTTATTTAGTAGGTGAATAACTAGTCCTCACATTCTTCATATAATTTAGTCTAGTAGACTGCAGGATGGCAAAGGGGAAAATCCAAAGTTAAGAAACAATTTAACAGAAATTATTTACTCTCATGGCTATCTTTGTGGTCAAGATAATTAAACAGATGCTAAAAGACCACCAAATGAGAATTGTTCACAATAAATTTGTATACACACAAAGCATGCTAATAGATAAGTGAAAACCTGGGTAGGGGGTCTCTAGAAAAATGCCATGAAACCAGGATTTTGGTCCAGTCTTACTCAGCTTTATTAATAACACAACTGAAGAAAGGAAGGTAAGATAATCAAATGTGAAAATAAATACACATACATTTTCACAGCAAACAAGCACACACACATTTTAAATTAGCAACTCTACTTCTAGGTCCTCTAGTTTCTTGTACTCATGTGAAATAATATGCACAAGAGTATTACAGCATGGTTGTGTTAACCAAAATATCAGAAAAAAACATTAATTGTTCTGCAGGTGGAAACTGTCTCATAATAAATTATGGTACTTTCAACAAAGGTAATAGAGTTGAGAAAATAAATGAGGAAGTTCTTTATGTGTAAACTCTGACAGTCCTCCAAGATTGCTGAATTTAAAAATCAGGAAGCAAAATATGTATATAATATATCAACAACTATCTAAAAATTGGGGAGAAAATATTTAGTGTTTGTACGTGCATGGTTAATTTAATCTGCCGACTTGATTGAGCTCCAGGATGCCTAGGTGGCTGGTAAAACATATCTAGGTATGTCTGTGAGGATGGATGAGATGAGCATTTGAATCTGTAGACTGAGTAACCAAGATCATCTTCTCTAAGGTAGACGGGCGTTATCCAATCCTTCGAGGGTGTCAACAGAACAAAATGTCAGAGGAAGGGTGAATTTGTTGCCAGCTTGAGATGAGACAGCTATCTTCTCACACCCTTGGACATTGGTGTCCTTAGTTCTTGAGCTTTCAGACTCAACATGGATTTACACTGTTGATTCCCCATATTCTTAGGCCTTCACACTCAGACTGAGTTATACTACCAGCTTTCCTAATTCTCTAGCTTGGCAGATTATGATAATTTCTGGTCCCCTAACCACATGGGCCAATATCTATTAATCAATCTCAATATCTCTCTCTCTCTCTCTCTCTCTCTCTCTCTCTCTCTCTCTCCTTCCCTCCCTCTCTACTCACATACACATATTCTGTTGGCTCTGTTTCTGTAGAGACCCCTGAATAACAGAATTTGGTGCCAAGAGCGGTTCTACAGAAACAGTATTTTAAGGATAAGTTTTCTGAATTGGTTCTGGAATCTCTGGATTTAGCTCTCTAATCTGATTAGATTTATTGAGGCTAATTTAATGGCTTTAATTCCACTAGTTTATTTCCACACTGATTATAACGATACATAAAATACTGCATTGGATACTTCCAATGAACTGCTTATAAGAAACAAAGAGCTAAGGGACTATGTATACACTTTCAAACATTTTTGAAAACTAAGGGATATAATCATGTTGCTGGACAAAGTGAGCTCTGGGATTTGAATTCCCAGCTCAAGGGCTGCATAAATGACTTACGAGTTTCTGAGTGTGCCCTGTAGGAAAGCCTTATGTCCTGTAGCTGCAGGGCTGAAATTGCTGAAAATCAAACACAGAACTTTATCTTAAGATTGGCTGAATTACAACGCAAGTTCAACTTCTAGCCTTTCAGAGTATATACCGATAAAGTAAGGGTATTAACTGGGGAAGAATGGAATATTGTAAATTGAGATGGGAAAGTGTAGGTAGAAGACCTTGATGAAGCTGGAACATTAAGCTTATAAATTCTGATGAGTCTTCTTTGCCAGGGAAAGAGGTCTCCCCAATCCAGTGAAAACATCCCCTCCTTCTCCAGTAGAAGCAGCACCCCGCCCCCCAAGGTAGCCATGGCCTTTCCAGCTCCATCTGAGAGGATTAACCCTGAATTGCTCACGGAAACAATAATGACTTCACCTGAAGCCACTACCATGCCAGATAATGCTCATTATTCACAGGCCAGTAAAACGGAAGCAACAGGGTATCTCTCTCTCTCAATCTCTCTCAATCTCTCTCAATCTCGCTCTCTCTCTCTCTCTCTCTCTCTCTCTGTGTGTGTGTGTGTGTGTGTGTGTTTCCAAGAGGAGGAGAAAACGGATGTCTCAACTCAAGCAGAAAGAGCTATTTGCCCTTCCTCCTGCTCTATTCAAGATAATTCCCATTCACACAGATGAAGACAGTCTTCTTTAGTTGGTCTAATGATTCAAACGCTAATCTCTTCCAGAGGCATGCTTCCAGATACGCCCATAGATAATAAGAGTAGTTACCTATTTGAGGAATGAAAACTAAGTGTATGGGGAAGGATAAGAGACAGAATTTGTACTGTGTGTGTTTTGGAACCAGTTGTATAATATATTATCTATTATAAAATTAAACACATCAATTTAACAAAAAGAAAACAACAACAACGAAGTTGCCCCTACCTTATACTCTGGAAAGATGCCAGCTGTCAGATTGTACATTCTCATGAACCAAAAGAGGGCAATGACTACGAGGGAACAAGTGATCAACCAATTTTCTTTTTCTTATTTTATTCTTTTCCAATATTTTATTATCTGCTCAAATGTAGTTCATGAGATCATCAAAATCATTCTGTGCAAAGCTCAGTCAATATACCAAAGTGCTACTCAAAAATATATTACAAGAAAACGTATTCATGCTTTCTGAAAAATTCCATCTATTCCCTTGCTCAGACCCTTTGTTCTTTTTTCAAAGTTATAATTTATGAGCTGCAGATATGAGCCAAGAGAAAAAATGTCAAAACTTTCCATGATACCTGTTTTCTGATTTATGTAAGGAAGCAAGATTTTTAGCTTTATTATAATCAAACTACACAGGATCTTTAATTGTATTTAATAAATAACTGGGCTAGCTTAGAACAGCTGAGTTAATACAAATTAGCATGACAACTGATAAGATACAAGTATATACAAATACATACAATTATTTTATTCTTTTTTAACCTGATACGCCAATAAAAATTTATTTGAATTAAAATGTGCAAATACATCTTAAGATACATTAAGATAAAGATGTGAAAAGCAAAGTCTAAAATTACCCCTGAAAAGTTACCAACTAGGAAATTAGCCAGATATCACTGGATACATAGTAACTTAATGCAGAAAAGAGAAAGTTGTACAATTTGGTCCTATCCTTCCAAAATTAAGTGTATCATTCCAATGTCTTATTTCCAATACACCTGACTGGTGCCCTAAGCCATTTCTCCCATTTTTACACTATCTTAGTATAGATTTTTAAAAAATGATTATTAAAGTAGTGCCTGTTCCTAGCAAAAAACATTTTTATATACTTAAAAATGAAATTTGTATCATCCTACTAGGCAACCATAACAAATGTTAATATTTTATTTAACCCTTTTTATATATGTAAATCAAAAGTCCTTCATACTAAATTTTGTATTCTGCTCTTTTACTATTATTTCATCTCTATTTTCCAATACTATTATCTACATTTCAAAATCAATGATTTAATAGTGTATGCCATAATTTAATTATTCCCCTTTTGTTGGCCAAATAATTTCTAGCATGACATTACTACAAATGGCACTTTAATGAAACTGTGTATGTCTCTGATTAATTCCATGGAATTAATTCCTAAAAGAGATATTACTGAAACAAATAAAATATTTTTAAGTTTCTTGATAAACCCAGTGGATGTCTGCTGTTTATAACCATTCAGGAACTATTTTTCCCTACTGCTAGTAACCGCCCCTTAATTTTCTTTGGAATATGGTTTTGGCTGGACATAGTGGCTCACACCTATAATCCCAGCACTTTGGGAGGCTGAGGCAGGTGAATCACTTGAGGTCAGGAGTTCGTCACCAGCCTGGCCAACATGGTGAAACCCCATCTCTATTAAAACACACAAAAATTAGCCAAGTGTGGTGGTGGGCACCTATAATCTCAGCTACTCGGGAGGCTGAGCAGGAGAACTGCTTGAACCCAGGAGTCGAAGGTTGCAATGAGTTGAGATGGCACCAATGCACTCCAGTCTGGGCAACGGAGATAGACTCAGTCTCAAAAAATAAATAAATAAAAATAAAGAATATGGTCTTGGTAGGACTGGTAATCAAAGTGCCCAATGATCCACTGACTAAGTCATGGTCATGAAACCAAAGCTAGTAAAGTAACACTTTCCATTCTAGGAATTTGAGCCTGTAGCACACAGACACAAGAACAGAAAAGTACTGATGCTGATTCAGCCCATCAGTGACAGTACCCGGAAAGGACTACATCATTTCCTCTGATGTTCTCTGCAGTCATTCTGTTTTCTCTCATTTTCTTTTGATTCTATAAGCTTCAAAATATCTTCCTTTTGTTGTGGATCTTATTCCTTAAATTAGTCATGATTGATTTCTATAGCATGCAACTGAAGAATTCTGCAAACACCAATGAAGAATATCACCAGAAGTTTAGGAGTATCTGTAGTCCACCCTGTTTTCATTGTCTTGATCAACCTTTAGATGGGATACTTATAAATTTTGGTAGTCAGTGATAATGCTTACTGTGCCCAAATTACATGCATTGCACTTAGAATAAAGTGATAAATATGAGCCTCATTCTTCAAGAAGTTTTCAGTCCGCTAAAGAGGATGAACATAAACGAGCGGTCTCTATATTGAGAGAAGTCTTCTAATAGGAGAAGATACTGATGTTGAATGTACTTCCTCTATTTTCCATTTACTTGTAATTATGGTATTTTTAACTTAAGTTGTTAACTTTTGTAAGGTAAAATCTTTTCCCCATTATGTTTCTGTTTATGAAGGCTTTATTTTCTCCTAGCTTGTTTTGGAATTTCTTTATGTTTACTCTCTCTTCATCTTATACTTATTTTAAAATGCAATGTGAGGTAGGGAGTTTACATTTTTCACAAATAATTATTCAGTTTTCCCAGAACCATATATAAATCATTTTGTACTTCCCCACACATTTGTGATTATTTCATACTGTGCTTTAGTTTCGCGTATTTTAGAGTCTGCATCTGAGGTTATTTATTCTCTTCTGCAAGTTTGTCTGCATGCTAACCATCACTTATAATATCTTAAAATACTTGAAAGTGCAACTTCTCTTAATTCATTTTTATGTTAAAATCCTTTGCTGTTATAACCTACTTGTTATGCTAGATGAACTTTAAAATCTCTGTAAATTTTACAACAATCTCATTGGAATTTCACTGAGATTGTCTATATGTATATATGTGTATATACATACACATTCAGTATTACTGTTTTTCCCTACTCATTTACATTTATTATAAATTTCCCTTAGGAAGCTTTTGAATTTAATAGCTTCTGATTGTTGGCTTACAATGACAAAAAATCAGAAGAAAATTTCAGACAGCATTGAAATAACTCCTTATAACATTTAAAATATAAAGTTCAGCTGCGCATGGTAGCTCATGCCTGTAATCCCAGAACTTTGGGAGACCGAGACTGGTGGATCACCTGAGGTCAGGAGATCGAGACCAGCTTGGCCAACATGGCAAAACCGTCTCAAAAATACAAAAAAAATTAGTCAGGTGTGGCAGCAGGAACCTGTAATCCCGTCTACTCAGGAGGCTGAGGCAGAAGAATTGCTTGAACCCAGGAGGCGGAGGTTGCAGTGAGCAGAGATCACACCACTGCACTCCAGCCTGGGCGATAAGAACAAAACTCTGTCTCAAAACTAAATAAATAAAATATAAAGTTGAAAAAAATGTATATATGTTATATAAACTATATATATATATGTGTTGTATAAATAATATGTATATGAAGAGAGAAATAAAGAGAGAAAGAAAGAACCAACAGAGGGAAAAATGACTATTTTAGCTGCCTTCAATAATTCAGGATCAGCCTATTTTGTATTTTTGCCAGCAAAACTAGAAACTGAAGATTATCTTTTATTTCCTCACATAAAATAAATTAGGCCAAAATAATGACAAAAATAATTTTATCAATGCCATGTATTATTTGTTAGTTGTTGCTTATTTTAAAATACAGCACCTTTCCTGTTTATAATTAGTTGAGTTCAATCAAAGAAACTGACATGCATTACTCCTATTTTTCATCTAACTCCTCAAAAATCGGAATTCAAGCAATCAGTGATGCTATCACTATTTTATAAAAATAAAAACTAAAGTAGTGATGAACTATGATATATATCTACCAGCCCTATGACTGGCATAGACAAACACAGAATTGAGGAGGCCTAACTATTAGTTCATATGCCCTATTCGGGAAGCCATAGTGCATTTGTGAGCATTTAGCACAATTCTTCCTGTCTAGTAGCATCTAAATTTACAACTAATTGTATGCAAACAACCTCTGCTTCTGGCAGTTGTTTCTGCCTGAGTGCTAGGGTCCTAAGCCCACGTCTTTCTGTTCAGTGAGGAATTGATTCAGCCCTGATGTCATCTATATAGATCAAGGAAACCTCTCATAGCCAAAGACTAATCAAAATGCTAACTACAATTATTCACAACTAAGTGCAATATATCAGTTATGAACCATCTCTTCAGTTTCAAATTAGCATTTTAGGAGATTTAAACGTCTTTTCAAGCCCCTGTGGGAGGTGTTTCCTGACAGAATCTATCAATAACTTTGCTTTTTCCTTTGAGAACCAAGAAATAGGTTTTTAATTTTTTTAAATCCTCTCATTTTCCATGCGAGTTACCCATATCTAGTTTTCTTGTTTTGTTCTAAAACAAACAAAAACTAACTTACAGCAGTAGCTTTTAAATTTTCTTAAGCATTTTTTTCTTATTCTAGAACATTCAAGAAAAACAATATCAAAAACTGCCCACAGTTTTGATATTTCCTGGAGTCCCTGAAGTTCATCTGTCAATCACACTGAAGTACAAAGTGATTGATGTTGGGAAATAAAAGGTCCCGTAAGAAGACGGAAATAAGAAATCCTATTTTAGCGATTCTATTCTGTAGGTTATATTCCTTAGACTAAATTCCATAGAGTCTATAAATATGTATATAGAGAGTATATACATCTATATGCTATAGACATAAAGCATGAATTAAATACAGGCCGGGTGTGGTGGTTCACACACTTGGGAGACAGATGCAGGTGAATCATGAGGCCAAAAGTTTGAGACCTTCCTGGCCAACATGGTGAAACCCCATCTCTACTTAAAATACAAAAATCAGCTGTGTGTGGTGGCACATGACTGTAGTCCTAGCTACTTGGGAGGCTGAGGCAGGAGAATCACTTGAAAGCAGGAGGTGGAGGTTGCAGTGAGCCAAGATCACACCACTGCACCTCAGCCTGGGCAACAGATCGAGAATTTATCTCAAAAAAAAAAATATATATATATATATGTGTGTGTGTGTGTGTGTATATATACATACATACATATATATATATATATATATGTATATATATATATATATATATATAAATGTTTTACTTGCAAAGTTACCTCCAGCCTTATAAATCTTAGATGACATCCCTAAATGTATCCTAATTTCTCATTTTCTTGGTCCAAGCATAATATTAATACAATGTAATAGTATGTTAGATATTAAAACAATAACATGCACAAACTAGTAGATGCAGTCATTTCTCCTCATTTTACAAAATGTAATACTGTTTAATGAGCAACTGGCAAAGAGTTAACATGTATACTTCGTCATTAAACAATGTTTCTGGATCTTTCACTTCAACTGAACTGGCAATAAAAATCAACTTCATCTGAACTGGCAATACATAGCATCTTCCTGGAATAAGTTCTTCCTTATACTTAGAGGAAGTTGCACTACTCACCTGGGTTCTTCCCAGCTCTAAATATCTGAATCCTGCTTAGCTCTCATAAACATTTTCATAATCAGCTGGAGTGTACTAGATATGGTAACCATTTGTTGATTTACTTCTGGTTTTAAAACTTTATTTTCCAAAAGTTTTGCATTTTAGCAGAAAGAAAAACTAGGGCAAAAAAGATAAAGGCTTAAATAAGTGGTGAATGCATTCTTGAATATGGAGAAATAAAATATTGAGATAACAGTATCAGAAAGTCTTCCTTCATCTCCTAAAACCAGGGTGGGTAGCAGCAATCTTGAAGACATTTTTGTTGTTTTTGAGACCGAGTCTCACTCTCTCACTCAGGTGGCGGCGGCGGCGGGGTGGGAGGGGGTGGTGTGCAGTGGCATGATCTTGGCTCACTGCAACCTCCACCTCCCAGGTTCAAGCAATTCTCCTGCCTCAGCCTCCCGAGTAGCTGGGACTACAGGTGCCTGCCACCTTGCACAGCTAATTTTTGTATTTTTAGTAGAGACGGGGTTTCACCATATTGGCTAGGTTAGTCTTGAACTCCTGACTTGGTGATCCACCCGCCTCAGCCTCCCAAAGAGCTGGGATTACAGGAGTAAGCCACCACACCCAGCCTAAAGACTTCATGAATAAGATGTACCCTGCACTATTCTCCTGTAATCATAGAACCTGTGAACAAATTGGCATTAATTCATTATGTGCTATAGCTTCTTCGGAGTACAATTTCAACTTCTAATATGAAAATAACGTTTGCAAACCAGTTTTTGAAAGTCAAGCTAGGTTCCATTCTTCCTATGAGAGTAAGTAATAATTCTGAGATGTAAGCTAAAGACCCTAAAGAAAGTAATAAAACAGAAGCATAGAAAGTGAAACTGGAATCATAATGTACAGTTTTGTGCATAAAACAATAGAACCTAGGATCTAGGTAAAATTTTGCAAAGTTCGATCTGTAATTGGACTGACTGCAGCACCAAATCTATTTTTAATTAAAGACAAGCTTCCTTAAAAATTGTTCTTTCGGCATTTCTTACTAGAAGATCATATCATGAGTCATTTTAGTTTTTTGATGCATAAACTTTAAGGAAACTTCGACCTCAAACCCTAGTGGGTTTTTTTAAAATCAGTTTTTTCCAGAGGTACATAAATGTGATACTTTCAATGTGGAAGAGAAAGAAGAATTCTCATTACAAATATGCTTTTGAATCTTTCCTTACTACTAAAATTCACTCATCCCCTCTGAATGAATTCTGTAGATTTGACTTTGGACAGTCATAAACACTGTTATTTTGTTTTAAATGTTGTTAATCTGGAACCATTATAATGGAACCAAGGATAATGTTGTCTTCCAGTTCCTCTTAAGGAAAAATATAACTTACTTTTAAAGATATTTAAAGGACAGATATCTTATGTTATTGCTGAATAATCATATTTAGATCTCTCTTTTTTGCCTTCAATCCTCACATCTTATGTAATGTTACTGTTCTCATACATAGCTTCAGGAGAAATGTGTATTATTTTTCAGTTCTTACATTAATTTGTGAAGGTCTATATGAGTGGGGTGTACAAGTTGAAGAGAAAATGAGATGGAAAGAGATTGGTCCATGGGATAGAGGACTTAGAATAAATAGGTTGGTAGGAGATACATATGTAAATTATCACTATATTTTTAGGACCTATTGCACACCAATAAAATATAAACTGCAAAGGTGTAAGGATTTTTGTGTGATTTATTCATACAAGTATTCATTGAGTTCATATACTATTGTATATATTCATTCACACAGTCCAAGAAAACAAAACAGTATTTTACAAATAGCAGGCACATAGTACAATTTGCTAAATGTCACTTGAATAAACCAGTATCACAACAGATTACTAAAGAGAATGAGAATATTCCTTTATGAAGCACATTCATCATTCAGAATGGATTAGTGAATTTGTTTCAAATGCAGCACGGTGAAATTCTTTCTGAGAATGTTTCTAGTATGCACGTGTTTTGTGTCATGAGAGAGAGAGAAATAAAGAAAGACACAGCCAGACAGAAAGAGACAGAGAAAAAATGAGAATGAACTTCTGATTTACTAATCAGTTGAAGTTAATTTCCCTAAAATTTTTAGTTTTATAAAAAGAATGATTTCATTATTCATAAAAACAAATTGTTATAAACCTCACTTTCTTACATATTCATGTAAAACACTAATCGTGACTATTTGACAAGTTGTATTTCATAAAGTATTTGTATCTATGGGCATTGCTATTCATATTGATGTGAATTTTTTAGAAAAGTTATCTGATGAGTATTAAAATTAAGATCTTGTACAAGTCAAAAAGTTAATTCAGTGGCCCAGGATCTTGACAAGTTGACATTACTTGCATTACAAAAATTCATCTAGAATATATGGCAGTCTAAGCTCATGGGCTGCCCTGAAGCAAAACAAGTTAAAGCTGAAGTGCATTTGCAGAAGTGGTAGAATTTGAATTGCTTGTATAAACTAACTGGCTGGCACTACCCATTCACTCCCATAAGCCTGTGCCCACCTCCAACGCTGACACTCTGCATCATTTATGCTTACGCTTAAACGTATTTCCTATGGCTTTATCTTAATATTTAAGCCCACTGACATTTCTCTGCACTTGATTATATTTGTCCTACTCGTTTTAAAAATTATCTGAAAAAAGATTTTCTCCAAATAAAAGCTACACACACACACACACACACACACACACACACAAAACGCTAAAATGAGCACAAAGGCTCTCAATTCCATTTTAAAACTTGTGGCTTACTCCAATACATAATGTCGTGGATTTATAAAATGTTACTTGATATCGAGGCGAAAAATCACTTTCTTAGCCAAGTTGTTAAAATTTTCCTTAGAAGTTCCACTTTTAGTATTGGCTGTTACTGATAGCTTAGTTTTAAGTTTATTTTAAAATTGTTAATAAGTATCATACACTTTAATCCTATTTCCCTCATATCAACCTATGAGAAAAACGAAAAGTTTTACCAGCCCATGGTATTGCATAAATGAAACACAAAACTAAAATAAACTGCTTAGCCGGTTTAATAACCTTATCAAAGTCCTGAAGGTTTCAATAACTACAACATTGCAATATTAAAGTAATCACCTGGAAGTAGGCAAATTTGTATAGAAACAGCAACCACAAACTATATACTTTCTTTAATCACATCAGAAGGCCACACTTTTAAGCCAGATGTGATGAATGCCAAAAAGAAAATACTTAGCACCAATTTTTTAGTAGTCCAAATGCAGTATATGTGACTAAAATCATTTTAAAAATCCATTTACAGCACAACAATTAAGTGATGAAAACCACGAGACCATCCTTGGACACAAAACTAATATCACTACTACTTTATCATAAGTTATTAATTTGCTTTAAAATAACTTAGTTACTAAATTGGGAGAAAACAAAATCTTACAATGAAAAATAACTATTGAAAAATGCCTGACATTTTTGGACAGCTCCCTCCTGATTTTCTACAGTATTTTTTATTAGGTGCCTTACTTTCATTTTCTCTGTTTTACCAAATCAGAAATGAGCCCAATCAAAGTGGTTTCTATGGTTTGGTTTTGGGTATTTTTGCTGTGTTTTGATTCGTTTTGTTTGGGACAAAAGATTCCTCTAGTGAAAGAGATTACGGAGCTACATAACAAGAAAAATGCTGTCCCCAGTTCAAGAGCCGCCTCCTTGTATTGAGCCGATTTTTGTTTTACCAAAGCTGGCAGGCAGGGAGCTGATGTTCACCTCCATTCCCCGCTGCAACCCCATAGCCAGTCAAGGACCAGAGCCTCTCCCCATATGAGACAGAGTGAGGAGAGCTCCTTAGTACTGAGGTATTTCAGGAACTTTCCTAAGCAGATACTCCCACGGAGACAAGAAACCACAAAGAAAACAATCGCCAAGAGTAAGTTTGTGCGTCCTGAACAGGGATGGAGAAGCCACTGCACTGAGCTACGGAGATTCGGATGTAGCCCAGTAGCACCATCCATTTGCAGCGGCGCACAGAACTCGCCTTCTGCGCAAGGCTTTGCAGCACAGGTGGAACTCTCAACAGCTTTATCAAATAAGATAATCTAACAGGAAACAACGCTCTGAAGGCAGCTGGGTACCCTCACCTGGTTACCCTGCGTGGTTAACATGCCCTGTGTTTGATGGCCCAGACACCAGCGGGCCTGAACTTTCTCGGCACCAGGCCGGGTCTCAACCGGGGAGGTCACGCGGGCCAAGGCGGCCTGGGGAGGCAGTGGCCCCACCCCGACGCCTAACCGTCGGGAGTCCAAGCCCCGCTCCGCCTCCACCAAGCTGTCCCGCTGCGCCCTACGCCGCCACCAGGCAGGAGGAGCCGCTGACAGGACCTCAGAATGGGACTCTCTCCATCCTCAAGTCTGCGCTCCAGAAGACTGTACCAAGCCTCCCACGCGGGGCTTCAGACACCTAAAAGTCGCCACTTCCCCAAGAGTAACCTCCACCCTCCACCCCCAACTTCTCTCTCCTCCTTTTCTTCGGTGATGCAGACCAACAGTTACTTTCCCCTCTCCTCCTTTCCGCTCTGAAGTCCCCAGGGCGAAGTGGGACTTTAGAGAGCCTCAGTGAACGAGGCTCTCCCTTGGCGCGCCAGGTCCACAGCTCCTTTTCATCAACGCAATAAAGTTCAATTTGCTCGGCTCTTTACGAGCCGCGGTGGACTTTCCCGTGCGCTCCGTGCGTTCTCCCTCCCGCCGAGCCAACAGCATCCTACCCGCTCCAGCCCAGCCTGGGTCCTTGAAGGACGTCGGGCCACGCAGAGGGGACCCACTGCTCTCGCTGCAAAGTGCCCCAAGCCGCGCGCGCACACACACACATCCACATCCACACTCACACAATGCCATCCCCGCACTGTCAAAATCTGTCAGCGCGGAAGGGAGAACGCACCAGCTGGAGCCGCACGGGCGCGGGCAGCAGCCCAGCCCGGCGTCGGGACTCGCGGTCCGGGTCCCAACACCTTTGTCGGGGTGCCCCGGCCACCACGCGCCTCGTTACCCCCAAAGACCACGCCAGCCGTCCCGGGTGTCTCGCGGGCGCTGCCGGACAGGACCTTACCCGAGGGGCGCTCGGTCTCCGGCCGTTGGGCTGGCGCGCGGGCCACAAGGATGCCGCAGCCAGGGTCCCGAAGATGCTGCTGCTCCGCTGCCGCTGCCGCGATCCCCGGCGCCAGCATCACTTCTCCGCCGCCCCCGCCTCCTCGTGCTCCGCTCTCTTGGCCGCCCCTCCCCGGCGGCCGCCTGCAAAACCGGCAGCGCCAGCGGCGCGGCGGGGTGGGCAGCAGCGGAGGCGGCGGCTGCGCCCGCGCGAGCTCGCCCAGCTGCACTAGCCGAGCAGCCGCGGCGGCAGCCGGAGCACCCGAGCCCGGCTGCGCTTCCCCGGCGACGGCTCCGGCCTCGGCGACTGACAACGCCCGGCAGCCAATCGCTGCCTCGCCCCGCGCGGCGGGGGAGACCAATCAGAGCGGAAGGCCCAAGGTTTTCCTCCGCCTCTGCTCAGCGGGCTTGTTTCCGGGAGAGGCGGGGATGCTGCCGGGCTTTGGGATGGGGGAGGCGCGGGAGGGGCGCCGGGTAGGAGGCTCGAGGCTCGCGGCCCGAGAGCCTCGGGTGAGGAGAGGAAGCCGGACCCGCAGGGGTGGGCCTGGGGCTCTTTCTGACCGCCAGGAGCCCGCGGCTTGGCAGGAAAGGGCGCCTCGGGGTGACTCTTTCCCCCGAGCCTCGTCCCTGCGGCTCAGCGTCTCGGCATCGCTGGGGTGCGGTGAAGGGGGCGGGGAGGGGTCGCGGGACCCGAGGGTGAACCGCGCGGCTGGAGAGCGAATCCCAGGAGGTGGTCGCCGCCTTGGAGGAATCACGCGGACAGTCACCAGACAGCGCCCCCGTCCTTCTCCCTGTGGCAGCTGAGAAGAGTAGTACTTCTCAGGCTCCGCACCACCCCTCGTAGTCATCAGCCCCGAGTGTCCCTAGCTGGCAAAGAAACACACGGAGAAATGTCCAAGTTGTAGGTAGAGCGGACCTTCCCTGTCTTCCGTCCAAATAAACGTCCTTCCCCTCCCCACCCCAAACGTATCAAACGTGGGAATGGGGAAAGATAATTTAAGCAGCCAACCTAATTGGTTTGCTTTCTTTTTTCATTTTTCTTTGGATAAGCAAGTCTGAATGTTCTAATAGCTTTTTTGTTTTTGTTTGTTTTAATGTGTGTGTTGGACTCAAACACTAGCAAGTGCTGTTATTTACCAAGAAAAGGAAAAAAGCGACAAAATGTTTCTCTGCACCACTCTCCCCTAAATTGTAATTATCAATCCTTATGGAAGATTTTAAGTTTCTTTAGTGCAAATATGTCTGAATGGCTCAGAGTTCTACTAATAAGTTTATAGACAATGTTCTAGTAAAAAAGAAATAAGTTATACATGAAGGTTTTCATAAGCATGGAACCTTCCCAAAGTGACCCTCTCGATGGAAATAAGTCATACCCCCTTCACAAGGCTGTTGTGAGGGTCAAAAATCAAGTGTGTATATCAGCTAGATAGTTGACAAATTGCTGGAATTCGATATATATTGGCTATGATGCTGCAGCTCTTCTTGCTAATTGTATTTTTAAGTGATCCTTTTTTGTTTATAGTAGTCACCCTTTTCTTCACTTACCTTCCTTTTTAAAAACTCCATATATCCTGTGATTACCAAAACAAAACTTGTCAATTTTATTAGCCCTATAGGGAAAATTTGATTGTAAAATAGACTTGTGTATTGCCGTCTATTAGTACTGTAGAAAGTATGTGCATATCATCACTGTTCTTTCCAATTCTCTTATGCCTTCCTCCCCTTTAGTCACTTTACCAATGTAGTTTGGGAGCCAGATTATCTCTTTTTAAAAGAACTGGCTGTACAAATAGATAAGTTCATTTTTTAAGGCTAAAAACAGAGATATGGACCACACCACACTAGATTTTTAATCAACAGAGGGGTTTTTGTTGTTGTTTTGTTTTTAGAAATTATATATGTAATTCTTTATTATTGTGTAATGGAATAAAATCAGCACCTTCATTGACTAAATGAGGTAATAAAGGGAAGAAATTAATAATAGAGGAATAAAAGAGTGAAGTTGAAATCTGGGAGAGAAAGATAAATACGTTTGTTAAAAAATGTATTTTATTCATCGGGAAGAGCTGGTATTTGTAAAATGTAGAAACCTTAAAATTTAAATCTCAGAATCAGAAAATTAAAAGGCAATGACAATTTAGAAATATGCCTGATAAAAGTTAAGTTTTGAATGATTTTCCATTAAAAGCTAATCTTGACTTCAGAATGTTGCTAGCTATGTAGAAACTTGCAGAAATATGCATGCACAAATATTGATATATTTTTTTCTAATCTCTCATACCCTGCCAATTATGCTGTTTTTCAGTATTTTATAATCTCTTTCCATGTTATTCAGTATTTTGCAACAGTTATCCTTTAAAATGCATGGGTTCTACGTACTATCTTACAGAAGCAAAAAAGCTAAATAAAATCCACAGTCTGCATACAGTTATAACACTAATCAGCTCATGTCACTATTGCTATCATATCAGTATTGCTGTATAAGCAGCTCTGAGTAGAAAAAGAAAAACCTTCATAATTAACAACCTACTGACTGTTAAAACCATGAAATATTTAAAGTCAGTAAAGATGAAAACCCAAGACAAAATTTTTAAAGTATCTGAAAATGTTGCATGTTGATGATAGGTTTTCATGCATTATTATGAATTTCATGCGATGTATTGGACAGATAGTCCGTGTTATTTAGTTATATGACTAATAAGCTAATTTAATAACTTTTTGGGCCTACAGATATATCTGTTTTTCTGCCTGTGCAATGAAATAATTCATTCCACTTGTTAATAGAGAAAGAAATTGGCTTTGTAACTACCAGCAATAATGGTCAATAATGGTTGACCTAATCCCAAAAGTATGTAAAATAACTTCACATTAATTGAAGTAGAAAATCTATATTTATTAGAAATAGGAACCGAATAGTTCCTTGGGATCCATTATGACAAAAGTTACATCTAGCAGGCAGAAAACCAAATAAGAAGTAAGAGAAACCAGTCTAGTTCCAGCTCTGGTTATGTCTGTGTGAGTAATCACAGGTCAGTCACTTAAACTTTCCCAGTATATCTTATCTGTAAAATAGAGATTAAAAACAAAATAAAGCCTATAGCTGCCTTTCTTAGAGATGAGGATTAGCTTATAATTGAAACTGCGAGTCACAAAGGACTCTTGAAGAAAAGTCCTTCTAAAAAGGTAAGGAACTGCAGCCTAATGATAAATACTACCTTCTCTCAAATGACGATTCTTTTAATTCTTACAGTAACCCTCTTCCTTATGGATATGTAATATCTATTTCTAAAGATGAACATATTAAGTTTCAAAGAAGTTCTTTACTTCTTTGTAAACTTTAGGATAAATTTACTGTCAGGTACACTTTATTTGTTGATGTTGCCCAGCTAGAATGTTTTTCCTTCAGTTCCTTCAGTATGCCACTTCCAATATGATTAAAAAATGCAAGTTTAAAGGTTGGCATCTTAATTTAAATGGACAGACTTTTATGTTTTATTATTGGATGTAACTTACACCTGAAATAACGCCTATTTCCCTAAATAATATGACTCATTAGATAATTTCAAACACAGAACACCTCCATTATCATATTTAAAACTATAAAACATCTGTAAAATGAATATTATTTGTGCTCACATTAAAAGATTGCTACATTAGGTTCTCTTCGCATTGAAAGATTGAAACAAAATCAAAACAAGAAGACAAGAATGAAAACAGGATGGATTAGATTCTACTGAGATGATCATAACTAGCACTTTTAAAAATATACTTTATACTAGGACCTGTGTGTACACACACACACCACATACACACACAAATATAAAAGACAAAAGTCATTCGTCAGAATTTTATAGGAAACAGGACTCCAAACAGGCAAGTGTTCAAATTTCTAGCCCTGTGCTCTTAGCACCACAGCATACTCTTTTCTACTGAGATTTGAGAGTTATCAATAAAGAGGAAATCATTGAAACTAAGATAATGTAAAATATTTCAAAGGACAGAGTATAGCAGGACAAGACTAGGAGATCATTTATAATTAGGAAAAAGTAAGGATAGTATTTATTTTGGAAGGAGGTGCAAAATTTGATACGAAAATCAACTCTTGACTCTTAAGTATTGACAAGAGATGATGAGACTGGGTGAGAAGATTTTTGGTTTCCTTTAAAAATAATTGTACTAGGGCAATTAGGGTGACAACCATTTGATTCACGCAGAATGAAGAAAGGATAATTCAAGTGTGCTACTTACGTTAGAAAAGAGTTTCCTTACATTCAATATTTTAAAATGAAAGTAGAATCATGATTTATTCAGAAGGCTCTATAAAAACTTGAATTGACATCGTTTCATAAAGTTAAATTATTGACAGTCTTTATTACTGTTATTTTTTAAACAAAATCAAGTTTGAACATATGCAATCCTTCATATGAGTGTTTGTTTATGTTATAGAAATTGAGCCATTACCAAAATTGCAGAAAAGATACTTCTTTATCTCATTAGATTCCATTTTCAGTTTTTTATAACTTATAATTCAGTTATGTGCTTGAGGAAGAGAATCCAACGTCTATTAATAATGATTTTTTTTTCTTTAAGCTGTGATCACTTAAGAGCAGCTGCATATTACATTGGTGCAGCATGACATGGAAAAGTAGAAAGAAGAGGTGTGCTTGAGTGTGTGTGTGTGTGTGTGTCAGGGCAGAGGGTGTGAGGAAGAAGTGGGAGGCGAGAAGACGGAGGAAGAAGAAAAGGAGCAGAATTTTCAAGTTATTTGTGCAGCATTCTCTTTGGCTTCATTAGCCAATACTTGGTTCTGAAGTCACTTAAAGCATAGGAGACTAAAAAATTAATTTTAAAAAATTAACGATTCCGTATTACCATAACAATGCAATTTAAGTGTCTAGCATAGTGATAGAATCTCAATAAATGTTTGATCAAGGAAAAACAAATGTATAAATGTTACATGGGGTTTTGTGGGGAAGAGCAGGGAGAAATTATGTTAAAAGGTGAAACCAAACCACAATATTTAACATGAATTTTTACAATTATGACTAGTTTAACTTTACATAAATTAAATTCTAACAGTAATTTAGTTTTCCATGCTTTCCCAAGATTGCTGTCCAGATTACACAGGCAAGTACATTCTTCCCTTAGACTGACTCTTCACTTTCCTTTAGCATCCCAGACCCTCACTCAATCTGGCTTTTAACAAATTCTCCAGGTGTTTTAGGGTGATTAGGAAGTGAGCCTAGAGAATAATCCTACTTGCCTTGGGAGAAAAGTGCTAATAAAAGGTCAAAGCTGAGTTCCTAGGGACTGGGGCTACTGAAGCTAATAGCATGAATCATCATTAGCTTTTACTGATGCCAAGTCATGCAAGTCTGTGAAGTCCATACAGAAAGAGAAATTTGGATCAATAGGAGTTTATGCTACAGTGCAGCTTGATAATTACTTTCTAGAAATTAAGTTTGTCAAGCTTTTTTTCTTAAAAAAATATTATCTGCTCGGAAAGTCTGCCTTAGTCTTTGTACTGTATGGAAGATAAACTTACAGTGTTTTCCCTTAGCAATTGCTTTCTTTGTTGTTTGTCTTCTTATGGAGGTTGGCTGCAAGCATATTTTATATTCAGTACCCTTTGGTGTCTATTTAACAGTGGATCATATTTTATAGCAGGATTGATATTTTAAATCCACTTCTCTAAATGTCTGTAATATCAAGTTGCCAAGAATATTTCAATACCTCTGATGTCGGTTAGTACTGGCTGTTGACCTGGTGATGCTAGGGGGAGGTAGACTATGTTGTTTAGTTGGTAAGTGAAGCATGCAAGTCCATTGTTGCTTCTGTTTTATTGCCTGCTGGCTACACAGAGACCCGGTGAGTACCACAGAACACTTTCACATTCACAAGGAAAAATGTAACAGACTTGAACATCTCCTGTTGAAATCCTTAAGGTAAAATGCTCAAAAAATATTTATACACTGGCTATGTCAAGAATTTTTGGCCCTTTAAATAAACCAGAAAGTTGATGATATATGTTTATGAGCTTAATACCATATAATGTACCAGTTGTATTGCATGTAGACTCAAACATGCCTAATTGCCTTATCTGCTAACAGAAAGGACTTTTAGCAGTTATTAGAAAGAAAAAGTGGATATATTTTTAGGTGGTAGAAAAATTTAATTTCCTAATTAATATTCATTTAATTATAAAGTGAAAATACAGTTTTACACTTCAAAATTTTTTAAAAATCAAGATTATGTGAAGTATAACATTAAAAATCTTACAGTCCACATCTTTATGCCCAAGGTCTGTAATCCTTTCTGAAATTACTTAAAATTCTATTCCTTTGTATATTATTTTCATCTTCCAAGAGCTGTGAATTCTTAACAGTTTTATGTGAGTATCCAAATACAAAAACCATTATTTTTTTAATTTTTAAAAATTTAGTAATAATGACTTCTATTTTTGTATTATTCAATGATTTGGTCTTGACTTTTTTGTTTGTATATACCATAGCAGTTTTTTAAAATTACACTCACCAGTTAAACCAAAATAGTACTTGATTTGAGTACTTCATCCTTAGAAAAGCAATTCTGATTGTTATCAAGCACTGTTCGATTGAGACATTAATTATAAATATTTATAACAAGAACATTGCAAAACATGGCTGCAGAGGATAAGATAAGTTAGATTCCCAGCATGATACATTTTTAACATCTCTATTAGGCTTTAGGTGCTAGAAATATGTTATATTAGAATTAATGTTATTTTATATAAGAAAGATGACAGTGTATTTTACTTTGCTTGTATTTATCTCCTCCAGCCTGCTTGATCAGCTCTCAAGAGAGCCACTGCCCTGTGATTTTTTAAGTCTTTTGTGTAATTATCTTGAATAAATGTAGTGCTAAGCCAACAGCACCCCCAGGTTTACATCCCGCAGTCAAGTTTACCAAATATGTTATAACAGGATCATCCTTTAGATGTTATAGAAAACCTTAAGTGGTTGTAGCAACTTGGAAATCTCTTAACAGTACACTGAATCAGGTACTTTAATGTAACGAATTAATGTCTTTTTAGCCTTAAAAGATTTTATTTCTGGGAAGTGAATGGGAATCTTTGAAATCTAGAAGAAACATTTCCATTCGAGCTAGAAGATAATTTCCAACAGCTGATATTGGTACTGGACCGTATATCCCTTTTGTAGGGCTTTAGCTTTTGGAGGCAAGAACATCACAATTTTCTAGAAAGTAACAGAGTAATTGAATTAGGCACAGTTTCAGTTTAGTCAAAAGAAGGAAATAAAATAACTAAAATAAATGAAAGTATAGTTTTGTGCTTGACTTTTAATGAGAAATTAATGAAAATTAACCATTGGGTCATTAATGTATTATGTCAATATGTACTTCAGTGGAGTGCTTAGTCTAAATTGATACAAACACAGGTGAGCTATATATTTTTGGGTTTTTTTCTAGACAATAATAAACACGTGATAGGCCTACAATAAGGTGAATCTGGTTTTGATAAACCAAAAATACGTTTAACAGAAGTGTAATTTAGACCATTTGGAACACTCAACCTCAAAATCTCAACCATTCCATGAACATTTTTCAAGTGAGTATTGGCAGAGAAGTTTTAAAGTGTTTTGGTTTCTAGGAAATAGATTAATTGAGAATGTAGGTTCTGCAGACGGATCAACCTGAGTTAAAATACTAGGTCTACCTCTTATGAAATGTAAGATCTAATATCTAAATGCAAGTTTCTAATATCTTCATGTCTTAGTTTCCTCAGTTGTAAAAATAAAAGATAATAATAATTTCTAGTTATTTGAGGTACTTTGGAATTTAAATGAGATAGTATGTATGAAGTGCTTAGTTCAGTATCTGGAAGATTAATGTTCAGTATACATTAGCTTTGTAGATAATCATTGTTATGAATTATTAGAGTAACAGTAATTATAAAGTTGAGGTGGCTAACTTCCCTCAACCATATAGTCTTTCAAAGCTCAATGGAGTCTCAGGCTATTGTTCATGTGTTTCCCACTAAAGTGGATATCTTTCTTCATTGCAAGTAAATTTCATGGCTCATTTAACCACCTTCTTTTTTTCAAAAAGTGTTTTCTAAAGTATTCATTAGTGTAGCTATCTTGCAACACATAAAGCATAATATATCAATGGTGTAACACAATAGGATTTTTGTTTTAACTCATTCTTTTTCCATTAATGTGAGGAGGAAGGACAAAGGGGTTTGCCTCACACAGTCCTGTAAGCACTTTTATCTTCAACATATAATTGTCAAACTTGTTTTTGGAATCAACATCGTGATGAAAAATGGTGTGCAAGAGCTAGAAGGAACATTTAGGTGTGGTATGTCTCATTTATACTGACATTTTATTGGCCAGAACTCATAGACATGGCCACATCAACTGCAAAAGAATTTGGGGGTGGCAGACTAGCTATGTTCCCAGGAAGAAAGAGAAACACTTTCAGTGAACACTTCCTCAGTTTCTGCTGTCCTTTTTAATTTCATTCAAGCCCTCTATGGTCAGAAACAAACCAGTTCCCAACTAGACACTGCATCTGGCTCAAAATCAAGATGTACACATTATTCTCTACCAGAATCTAATGTGCCTCCTCATTAACTACAAACCAAAAAACAAGTTATCTGACATGAATACTCAATGAACAAAGGCATATAAAGTAACAATTGAAAACTATCTTTTTAGAAATGAGAATAATGGGATATACTAAGGAGATACTGGTGCATAGCAATCAAGAACACTTTATTGTTGGCCTTGTGAAATTCCTGATCCTGGGTGAGGGGAATTCCTTAATGAGTCCCTGATTTTACTTTCTGGGAGGAACTCTCTTGTGCATGTTTCTCTATGGCCCAGCTTCCATCTGCAGGAGATTCTTCCTTGTAAATTATTCTCTATGATTCCATTTGAAGCTGGTGATGCTGCATATGTCTGTCCTGTTTTTGCAGCCTGCTTCTTGCTGGTGCAGGTTTGGAGCTTTACAGTTGTTTAAAATCTAAAGAGTCAAGGTTTTGTTGTTGTAGTTGTTTCAGAAGTATGAGCTTCTGACTTATTTGATGATACAACTTATCAAAGATGTAATAGGTTTTTGTGCTGGTGTTTTCAGACAGTTGTGTTAGTATCACACTTGAAGTTTTCTTCTTAGACGTAATTCTCAAGCCTTATTTATATGTTTTTATCCTTACTCTTCTGTCCTCAGCTTTCAACCCAGTGGGTTCCTTGAGGTCAACATAAATGAGCAGGGTAAACACACATTTAAAGCAACTTAGTGGACCAAGTTGCTTATTCTGTTTTTAAATTGTAGCCCATAATATGTGAAGACTAGAACCAGTATGATTTTTTTAACAGTTTAACCTCCCATTTTTTTGGACTGTCACTATTATCTTTCATTACTACTTATAAACTGACCAATTCTTAATAGACCTCCTCTCTCTTTTTAGAAATATCTTTTTTAACTTTAGCTATTAACAAGTAATGAACAGCATTATGATTGTGTTTTTCAACTTTTTCTCCTAATTCTAAATGCTCAGTGGGCACCTAAATCTCATTGCAGATCATTTTTTCAAATTATTTTGCCTGTGCATGGTATTATTATTCTGTATTTTTCCAACTCATAAGATTAATTTGCTTGCAGCATGCTACCCATTTTCTAAGCAGTGCTAGCTATGTTAGATTTAGTACCACTTCTGGTACCACATACTTCTCATGTGTTAATCAAGATAATACTAGCTGATTGTGACCGGCAAACTTTGAAATAGCATTTGTTCAATATAGTGGAAGTTTATTTCTTGAACTCATAACATCTAATTGAGGGTAGGTAGTTTTTACTGTAGTCAATCTTTCAAGGATACAGGATGATGGAAGCACAAAGAAATAAAGATTATATAGGTGATTCTTATGAGCCAGGCCTGGAAATGATATATAATAATGGCCAGAATAACTAGAAAGTGTGCTGAAAAATGAAGTCCAGCTGTCCAAAAGGAAAGGGAAGTTGGCTTGTTGATCAGCTTACTAGTTCTGTCTCACCAATTTATTTCAGTTCTTACTGATTTCTTATTACACTCATTATCATATCATATGAGGTTATTTTTTATCACATGCCAGACACTATATTTGTGTCTATTCTGCCTTATCTCCCAAGTGTTTATGTCAAATACGTGACACACTTGGTTTGCATGGTAATTATTTGTGTATGAGTAGCTGAGAAAGCTCAAGCTCTTGAATAAATCAGTCCTTGGTTAAAAATCCAGCTCCATCACCTATTAGCTGTGTGATGCTGGATTACTTAACTTCCCAGAGCATTAGTCTTCTCATTTGTAAAATTAAGTTAATAATAGTTCCTTTGAAGGGAAACTGAGAAGATTAAAGAGATAATGGCATAAGGCAAGATATCTTTTTTGTCCGGTGCATATTACGTACTAATTTACTTGATTAACATTACTGCAAATGAAAGGGAAGTTTGTGTACAAATTCTAGAATAGAAGAATGAATACAAGTTTTTTATTTGTAATAAACCTCCACGTCTTGATTATTATCAATCAAGGGTAATCCGAAGGACTAAAACAACCCAGAGTCTTGAATTTGCTTTTAAATTTTATTCTTAAATTCAGGAATTCTATGATTCAAATTCACTTCCACACCACACATTTTGTCTCTAGAGTCCATTCTTAGGTTTTAAAGGTTTTTATTTTATATTACAAAGAACTAGGCTATACTTTAAATAGCATAACAAAAGACATGTTGACATTCTGATTAGCTTTCAACATTCACCTTGACATTGCAACACTGATAGCACAACAAAAATTAAATTAAATAGAGATAAAAACATATAGATAATATAATATAGGTTGAATTCTATATTAAAATTTTAACACATTCACTCATAAAATAAAAAATTTTTTTGTAATTTTATGCTTAAAAATGTAGAAAACATCCCTTGTTATTCTTTGTATCAGAAAGTATTTTTTCTTTTTGATACTAAAAATGTATATTTATTAGCAAGAAATATACTAAAACATATTGTTATGTGGAAACAGCAGGTTAAAAACAAACTTGTTCCATGACAGTGAAAAATTGATAAGTTGAACTTTATTCAAATTAAAAACCCTGCTTTGTGAAACACCCAGTAAAAAGAATTTAAGAACAAGGCATAAACAGGAAGAAAATATATGCCACACACATATATGATAAAGGGCTTGTATCCCAAATATGCAAAAAGCTCTTAAAACTCAACAATTAAAAAAAATTAAAGTGAGCAAAAGATAAAAAAAAAAGGATCTCACCAAAGAAGATATACATATGGCAAACAAGCACATGAAAATATGTTCAACATCGTATGTCATTAGGGAATTCAAATTAACACAACTACGATATGCCATGACATACGTGTTAAATCCAAAATACAATAGTGACTGCTGGTGAATGTGCAGGGCAACAGGAACTCTCATTCATTACTGGTGGGAATGCAAAGTAGTACAGTCACATTGGAAGGCAGTCTGGCAGTTTCTTACGTAGTTAAACATAGTCTCACCATATGATTTAACAGTTATGCTCCTTAGTATCAACCCAACTGATTGGAAAGGTTATGTTTGCCCAAAATGTTTATGCCTTCATGCAAATGTTTATAGTAACTTTACTCATAATGACAAAAACTGAAAGTAACCAAGATGTCTTTCAACAGGCAAATCAATAAACAAACCATAGTATATTCATACAGTGGGATATTATTCAACAATGAAAAGTGGAAGTAATAAGCTAAAAAACTATGCAAAGACATGGATGAATCTTAAAATACATATTGCTATGTGAAAGAAGCCAGTCTGCAAAGGTTATATACTGTGCTGTTCCATTTGTATGAAATTCAAGACAACACAGAACTACAGAGATAATAAACAGTGGTTGTCAGGAGTTCAAGTTGAAGTTTCTGAACACCTGAAGCATAGTGGATGTTTTAGAGCAGTGAAAATTTCTACATGATACTACAATGGTGGTTATATGACATAATGCATTTCTCAAATTATAAATTTACAGCTGAAAGAGTAAAACAATATATGTAAACTAAAAAGAAATCATGTAAGATTTCAGCAGATCTCAGAATGAAAGGTTTATTTATATAAATTATATGTTATATATGATAGGATATGTAATATATCACATATATGAAAAATGTATATGAAAGTTTTATTCATATATACTTATAGATGTTTTATATAAATAAAACTACACATATATTACACATTTCAAATAAAACATATATATAAGATTTACAGTATGTATGCATATAACATATATATATATATATAGTGTAAGTAGCCATGATTACCTCTTGATGATGGGATTATGTTGATTTTCTATGAAAGTTATTTAAATTATATCAAAATAGGAGGAATGGGTACTATTATAAATTCCAGATCATACCTGAAGCACTTCTTGACTGACACAACTTCTATCACTGAAAATTCTGGCTGATGGAGAGTACCCCCAACTCCAAGAACATCCAAGCCTTTGACCATTCAGTGTGACCTTCCTCACTAAGAAACTCAAAATGATTCTCCACTATTAGAGCCACTGCATACTTCACTCATTTCTGTCTATATCACCAGAAGTTACAAAACAGGAAATGGTTGATGTGGTTTGTCAGTATGAACACACAAATCTCATCTTGTAGTTCCCATAATCCCTGTGTGTCATGAGAGGGACCCAGTGGGAAGTAATTAAATCATGGGGGTGGTTACCTACATGCTGTTCTCATGATACTGAATGAGTTCTCAGGAGATCTGATGGTTTTATAAGAGAATTGTCACCCTTTTGCTGGGCACTTCTTTGTACCGCCATGTGAAGAGGACTGTTTGCTTCCCCTTCCACCAAGACTGTAAGTTTTCTGAGGCCTTCCCAGCCATGCTGAACTGTGATTCAATTGAACCTCTTTCCTCTATAAATTACCCAGTCTTGAGCAGTTCTTTGTAGCAGCGTGAGAATGGACTGATGCAATGATCTTCCTCCATCTGTGGTCAACTCTCCCTCACTGAAACCATTGTCACTCCCTCCAGGCTCGTAAGTCAATTCTTATCAGGATCCCAGCTTCTTCTGCTGAACAGTAGCAGATTGCTGTTGCCAAATCAGCCAAGCCTTCACTGGCACCAGAGCTGCTGGACATTTCCCCAACCCAATCTGCCCTGACTGCCCATCAGCTTTTGGCACAGAGTATCCTCACTTAATCCTACATGTCGTTTTAGCTTGGTTTACAGGACACAGGATTCACTTGATTTTTCTTCTATTTTTGCTGTCATCTCTTAAAAATGATGTAGCTCTTGTGTTGGAATGTTAGAATATCCTCCCGCTATACTGATTGCCTCAGATTCTCCCATCACATCTTGAAGATTAAAACTTTTTTTTTTTTTTTTTTTTTGGTGATTTTGACTTTTGTGTGAGTGTAGTTTCAGCAAAAAAAATCAAAGAAAAATATTTGTCTTATTGCTGCATCTATTCCTCACTCTGTTTTTTTATTTGTTTGCTTTCTTTTGAAATAATTATTACCATCAATACTGCCACAAATAAAGTTTAAAAAGGATATTAAAGGAGCAGATGTCATTTTTTGGAATGTTGAAAGGACTGGATAGACCGTATTTTATTGTCAACCTCTCAATGGCTACCTCTCAATGGCTTCTCATTCTTTTTTTCAATACTTTTTTGGATGGGTAAGTCTAGTACAATCAATGCTCTTATGCTAGAAATTATAAATTTGCAACACACTGTGGACTCTGGTCTTCATATATGTTTTTTTCTGGCCATTTAATATCTTGAAACAATTTAAAATAGTAAGCATTAAAATTTGAGTGCTTCAATATAAAAATTTAAATTTCTGGCTTATCCCTTTAAAAAAAAAAGATGGTTATCTGCCAACACTGTCCACATTCTGCAAAGCAACAAGATTGCATCTAGTGCTGAGGGAAAGCCATCCCCTCGTGATCAGCTAAGCACAATCTAGTTTGCTACAGGCTTGCACCCTACTTTGTTCTCTGTTCTGGAAGATGAATATTAGCTACTATTTATGATTGGGCTTGATTTCTAACATCCAGTCTAATTATCTCATTTAGAAACCCTGCTTGACTCTCTGGACATTTGTGCTTGCTATCTTGTAATATGTATTTTCAAACCTGAAGGGGAGAGACAAGCAGTGAACTAAGACCGTACCAGTTTCTATGTCCTCAGCTTCCTAGACCACTTTGAACATCTGTCTTAAATCCAGAATTTGAAGCAAATGGAAATGTGTTCAACTTTTTCACTTTCATTCAACATGAAGAATGTATTTAGGAAAGATATAATGATGGGTTAATATCAAAATTACCTTTTCATTTATTTCTGCTGTGACACTTCTGGTGAATCCAATTTTTAAATGTCTTTTTTAATCACAGGGAAATGTTTTACCATTGTAGAAAGAACACCTGATTTGTAGTTAGAAGACATGGCTTTGTTTTAGATCTGGTACTCAGTAGGCTTGCAACTTTGTTTAAAAGGCTTTAACTTATAAACACATGTGTAATCATCTATAAAATGCATATATCTTCTCTCTCTTTCACAGGGTTAAGACTCCAGTATGATTAGGAGTGGAAAATCTTAGAAAGCATGAATCTCTTCATATAAAGAATGGTTTTTAAAGGTACAAGAGTCTTTCAATGATAAATAAATGAATTAAAGAAATTCATATATTTGTGTAATTTTTATTACCTTCTGACTCTCCATGGTAGACAGAAAAATGCCCTTCCCAAAGATATGTAAGTTCTCATCCCCAGAACCTGTGAATATATTAATACTTAACACAGTTGAAGGAACTTTGCAGGTGTGTTAAGTTAAACATGGTGAAAAGTGTGACTATCCTGGATTCCTACTTTGCTAGCACACAGAAGCCAAGGACTGCAGGAGGTATAAAGAAGCTGGAAAAGGCAAGGAAACTGATTCTCTCCTAGGGTCACCACAAGGAACACTGTCCTGCGGAGATCTGGATTTGAGGCGTTTTGACTCTCAGAAATGTAAGATTATAAATTTGTGTCACTTCAAGCCACTAAGTTTGTGGTAAGTTTTTACAACAGCAATAGGATACTGATATATCCTCATAACTCATTCAGAGTCTAAACATGAAAGGTAAAAGGGAAATATGCCACAAGCAATATCTTTTCTTTATTATTCAGATATTTGATTCTTCCTGCTGCCTCAATCCCAGTTCCACATGCCTCTGGCACATTTACTGGAGCACATTTATTCTTTATCTGATTATCCTACTCCAATTTCCATAAGTACCATCCTTTTCTTGGCATTACATCTCCTCTCCGGTATTTTACCCAATTCCTTTTGGTTGGTGGTATTTAAATAGTTCCTCAAATTCTGCTGAAAATTCCCTGAAAGCCTCTTGGGCTGCTCTTACTTTTTTTGACTTATGTTACTCATTGAGCAATTTTTTCCTGTTTCTCTTTTATTTGTTGTATTGTTTATTAGTTTGTCAGTATCATATGTTTTCTGTCTTTTCTTTTTTTTTTTTTTTTTTTGAGACGGAGTTTCGCTCTTGTTACCCAGGCTGGAGTGCAATGGCGCGATCTCGGCTCACCACAACCTCTGTCTCCTGGGTTCAGGCAATTCTCCTGCCTCAGCCTCCTGAGTAGCTGGGATTACAGGCACGAGCCACCACGCCCAGCTAATTTTTTGTATTTTTAGTAGAGACGGGGTTTCACCATGTTGACCAGGATGGTCTCGATCTCTTGACCTCGTGATCCACCCGCCTCAGCCTCCCAAAGTGCTGGGATTACAGGATTGAGCCACCGTGCCCGGCCGATGTTTTCTGTCTTAAATCCAAAGCTCATTGGTACCACACACAAAGTTCAATAATGTATTTTACAAACCTAACATATTGTCATGCTCATGTATAATTCCGTTGCTTTCAATTCATCAGTCCTTATATATTCTGTCTAGAAAACTTCATTCACATCCACATCCATTTGTGTGACTGAATCTCCAAGTCCACACCTTTAGCTTTCTATCCTTATCTTTCTTTATTCCTGTAAATGAGGATACAGACATGATAAAGACACATTTTATAACCTCAAGATGTTTTACAATGTGTTAGGAAGTACAGAGGATAGGTACCTACGTCAGTCTATGTTGGTGAGAAAATATTTTCAAAATGAAGTGATGCTTTAATTGATGTTGAGAGACACATATGATAATAAGTTAAACTTGTCAAAAGACAAAGCCTCTAGGGAGAAAGAACACACACACACACACACACACACACACACACACACACAGAGAGAGAGAGAGAGAGAGAGATCAATTAACACACCATAACATGCAGACACACACACACACCACACACACACACACACACGAATGTTTGTGGAAAACACTTCAACATACTGTGTTTGATGTTGTTTTGTGTGTATGTGTGTGTGTTTGGAAGAGTTAAAACAATTGGAAAACAGAGCCAGAGTTCGAGTCCAGCCTTGAGAGTCAGTTACAGGATAGTAGGATTTCTTTATACAAACTGAGTATGCATGTGGACAAAATTGCCTAGGTAGAATGTGTACTGACTGAATGAGAGATGGTTGAAAAGAAACGTTTGGAGAATAGACATTTCAGGGAGGGATAGAGAAGAAGTGGTACACAGGAAAGGCAAAGGATGAGCAACTAGAAAAATGAAAGAGAACCAGGAGAGGTGTGTACCACACAAACTAAGGCAGAAGATGGTTTCATGGTGGGAATGGTCAGTGGTATCAGACATGGCACAAAATAGGAACGAAATGAATCAGTCCTCCCATTTCTGGGGCTACTTCCAGGTGACCAATTTTAAGAAGAGTCTCCAGTTTGAGAGATTCCATATGCAGGAAAATGCCCAGGATTACCAAGACAAAAGGGGAGGTACTATTAAGGACTGCACAAGTTCCAAATCCCAAGAGGACATTGACAAAGATCACCAAGTCAGGGGAGGTCAGTAGAGTATATGAAAATTCAATTTAGAGTCAAAAGACCAAGGGAAAACACTCACGGGGCCTGGAAACAGAGTGGTATTGAAGGAAGCTTAAAGGGCCAGAGACAAACAGATTGAAAAGTGATTGCTGGTTTCAGTAATTAGGATGCCACTGATAAAGGTTGGGCTATTCTAGTTTATAGTTGGTGGAGCTGTGTATGAAAAATGAGGAAGAATCAATTGCAACAAAAAATGTTTTCAGGCTGCTTCCTTGGGAAGGAGAAGAGACACAGTGTAGCTAAAGGAGGAAACTTTAGAGATGATTGTTTTCCTTTAACATAAAAGTGATGGGAACAAGAATGATAAAAGGAATGGAAGTTACAAGAGACAAGAAGCGTAATTGATGAACAAGGTTCTTAAGAAGACATACATGAGGCCAACAAACATATGAAAAAAGGCTCATCATCACTGGTCATTAGAGAAATGCAAATCAAAACTACATTGAGATACCACCTCACGCCAGTTAGAATGGCGATCATTAAAAAATCTGGAGACAACAGATGCTGGAGAGGATGTGGAGAAATAGGAACCCTTTTACACTGTTGGTGGGAGTGTAAATTAGTTCAACCATTGTGGAAGACAGTGTGGCGATTCCTCAAGGACCTAGAAATAGAAATTCCACTTGACCCCGCAATTCCATTACTGGGCATATAGCCAAAGGATTATAAATCATTCTACTATAAGGACACATGCACGTGAATGTTCATTGCAGCACTGTTTACAATAGCAAAGACCTGGAAACAACCCAAATGCCCATCGACGATAGACCAGACAAGGAAATTGTGGCACATATACACCATGGAATGCTATGCAGCCATCAAAAATGATGAGTTTGTGTCCTTTGTAGGGACATAGATGAACCTGGAAACCATCATTCTCAGCAAACTGACACAAGAACAGAAAATCAAATACTGCATGCTCTCACTCATAGGCGGTTGTTGAACAATGAGAACACATGGACACAGGGAGGGGAGCATTACACACTGGGTTCTGTCAGGGGGAAATAGGGGAGGGACAGTGGGGGGTGGGGAGTTGGGGAGAGATAGCATGGGGAGAAATGCCAGATATAGGTGATGGGGAGGAAGGCAGCAAATCACACTGCCATGTGTGTAGCTATGCAACAATCTTGCATGTTCTTCACAGGTACCCCAAAACCTAAAACGCAAATTAAAAAAGATAAATAAATAAAAAAGGCAGGAGGATGGAAATTAGAAAAGATGATGCAAATTTAGCCACAACTTAGCTTCTGAGACCCCTATATTTTGCCCAGAATAATGATAAAATCAAGTAAAATTTAAAAGCATAGTAGGAGACCCTTATTGCACTATTTAGAGAAGTTTATGCGCAACACATTTATATCTCTAGATACAGTCGAACAAAATGTTCAAAAATATAAGCTCATTTTGTATAACAGATCAACAGTGTATTTTTAAAATTAATACTGAAAAAGTCAACTATAATAAGGTGACACAGGAATCTATTAACTATATTCCTGGTTAGTGCATAATAAATCACTTACTTAATAGGGAAAATAAACAAACCTCCAGTTTGTCTTCCACAGTTAGAAACCATTTCTGTTTGCCCTAATGATTCAACATACTATTCATTGTAGGTACTAGTAATTTTATATCTAATAGAATTAACTTGTTAGTTAATATGTTTTAAGTGTATTTCAACAATTAGAATTCAAACAGGCTTTAGAAAACATTTGTGTCTGATTAGACATCAAAGCTAGGTATCTTTGTAAATAGCGTTTTAATACTTGAAAGAAAAAATTACATACCCATTTGTATAGTAACAACATCTGTATTCCACTCCATGCATCCAAGCCCTAAAGACTACTTTTCTGTTCTCTTAACAAGAATGCAATATGCATCTTTTGATACACACAAAGACATGGATTGAAAGTAAAGACCACAACTGCCAAAGTCCCAAAGTTTTGCATCTTCGAAGCTTAAATCAGCACTCAGCTTGAATCATTGCCAGGAAGAATGTAAGAGAATATGCAAAATATGGAGAAAACTAAATTGTCTTAGATGGCCGTACACCAAGCGTTGTCTCTGCAGCTGGAGAAGGGACAGCATAGTAGCAGTGGTGGTAGCAATGGCAGCTATAATGCTATGTGATCCATGAGTCTGTTGCATGCCATTGCCTGGCTCCAAAAATATGGAATTTCCCATATTCTGCTCCAGCAAAGAGACAGAGTTCATCGATAATGCAAAGCAGTAGAAAATGCCAATGCTAAACCCATTTGCGTTTGAATTTAGGATGCTTTTCCCCCCAGCATATTTATCTAAAAACACTAATTATCTACTTTGCAACTTGTCCCTTCCCCCCTTAGAATTTGAAGCTGGAGCCATATTTTTGCCAACCCATTACTAATTTCTATTCTCATCATTTTTCTGCTTTCCCCATTCTTGTAGGTTTAGCAGGAATTCTCTAGTTTCTGGCAGGGTGTTTTGTAAAACTCCTGAACATAAGGCTGGTAAGAGTAACTAAGTCAGTCATATGTTCAGGTCTCACACCTGGGATCCTGACTTGTTCCAAGGGAGCAATACTGTGCTTTGAATCTTTGCTCACATAACTGCATAACTGAGTCCTTATTGGAGCCTGTCTCTTGCCATACGTATCCTACTGAGCAGCTCCCAACCCTTCTACAGCTGGGGGCTGCTTTGAACTCCTAGATCCTCTACAGACTTAGGTTTGATTGAAACTCCACTGCCTGATCTGCTTTCAGTTCTGTAATATAAAGTACCTGCCTGCCTGGTTTTGACTTCACCTGTTGCTAACTCTAAAACTCCCGAAGCTGTGCACAGCGGCTCTTCTAGAATATCCTTCTGGTACTTACTGTTCAACCTTGCAGTTGTTGTCCACATGTTTGCTTTCACTTAGATTCATTCGTACAAATGAAAGTATTTATAGAGGCTTACTAAATGAAAGACTATAAGCCAATCACAAATTTTAAAGAATAATAAATATTCATTTAAAAGTTACCAAACCTGAGCTTCCTTTTATCTCTTTGTGGCAGAAGTTCACTTATGTGGATGTTTCCCTTTTCTTCCTGGGCCTAAGATTGACTGCCTTTCCCAGGCTCCCTACAGGTAGGTGTGGTCACGTCACTGATTTCCGAGCAATGAAATACAGGCAAAAGTGATGCACACCACTTCCAGGCCTGGCCCACAGAAGCCTCCCGCAGGTGAGCCTCATGGGTTTTGCCCTCTGCCTATCAATTAAAAAGACTCCAGGGCCCCAGAGGAGGAGAGAATTTCCATTTCTTGGAAGGACTGAGTTCCTAAAGGAATTTATGGAACAGAGCCTCTTCCTCACCAAACCTGGCTAGGTTAGGATACGAACAAAAATTAAAATAGTCTTGTCTTAAGTTACTGAACTTTCAGGATTTATCAGTTAACAACTGAGGTTATTGACTGTAGTTAGTATGTTCTTTACCTTCTTTGCTTCTGGGGTTTCAATCTGAGAATCTGAACCCATCTGTTTTTACCTGTTGCCACTGATGGAGCGCCCCCCATTTATGTTGCTACTCAATTTACTTTTCCTCCATCTATTCATTATCACCCTCATTTAAATGAAAATAAAAAAACCCTACTTTTACGCTGGATAATTTTCTCTTTTACCATTTTCCACACATCTTTACTTTCCAGATCCCCCAGATTGGGTTAAGGTGTACTAATCTTTAGCTAGTTTTTCTGTGGTCTTATATCTTACTGTGCTCACCACTTTCTAGGCGGGTGACCTTGGTAAAGTAATTTAACCTCTTCAAGACCAGTGTTTTTTGTTTGTTTGTTTTTTGTTTTGTTTTGTTTTTAGTATAGAGATAATAACATCTAATCTCAGAAGTATCTTGTCAAGAGTAAATGAACATTGGTTACCTCAATTACAAAATGATGATACTAAAATAGATCCCATATATTTTAGCATAAGTAAAAGTGGTTATTAATAGATCATTATTTTCAAAAGCATGAACTTTGGTAAAATGTAGGCATTCCATAAATATTTCTTCCCTTCCCCTGTCTTCCTTATCCCATTACTCTTTATTAGTAGCTCTATTTGGGCATGACCATTGAAGAATCTTCTGCATAGTGCTGCTATTTGCTGCCCATGGAAACCTATGACATTCATTCATTCAGTACTCATCACGCTAATGTTAAGGTAGATGGAGATAAGATGATGAAAAAAGTGGAAAAGCTGGCATGAGAGTAGGTGGTTGCAAGCCCTGAGGGCAAGAGAAAGCTGAAAGGGAGGACTACAGAGGAAACTTTCATCTGGGTCTTGGAAAAAATTTCAGTTGACCGCAGGAGCAGCAGAAATCCATGGTGTGCCAGACATATTTGCTGGCACAATTGTACTATTTTCCTTCTGCCTTGAAATAAAAATATCAGTGGAAATTATTCTATAAATGTGGCCATTATGTTTTACTTCTGCTGATATTGAAGTTCCTTATTTCCTGAGGACACAGGTGAAGGTGGAAGGGAGGCAGTGTTCTGGGTAGGTTGGAGATGCTGCCTGGAATTGAACATTTTCTGTAGGCAATCTCACTCTGGGAAATTGAAAATGGGTTCTTTGAAACGCTAGCGATTTAATAATTTTCTTATGAATTAAAAAATAGGCACACACTCTTCCTTTTTTCTTTATAAAGTAACCATTTAAACATATCCAGTGTTGGAGGTATTTGTAGCTTAAATATTTCAGAACTTTTAAAATGAAAAGGTTTGGTATTTAGGGCAGATAGTTCCTGCCCTGTTTCACATAACCGGGGCTGAACCTTTGAAGTCCTGGCATTTCCTGTCACAGGGATAACCACTGCCATGTTTTATAGCTTCATGGAGAGTGAGGACATCACTAGCAGCAGAAACATTGATGTCTTTCTTTAAGTTATTCACTGTCTTCTGTTCTCACATATGCTGATTCTTACCTGACACCTTCTCTTTGCCATGTTGAATTGCTTTTGTTAATTTCATTGATTTGAAAAGAGCAGTTCTACTTCCTGCTTGCCTTTAAGGTTAGGAGGATTGATGTATTTCTTTCATTCCATTCCAGGCACTTGATGACATTTGCAATAAGTGATCTTATTTTTTTTTGTCTCTACTTTTATTATAAATAATCTTTGGACTATATAGGCATAGGTTCTTGGTTATACTCACAGTATAATATATATGTGTGTGTGTTTATATATAAACACATATGCATATAAATACCCTTTCACACACATGCAAACACACAAAATGCAATGTGTATATATTTTATATATATACATTTAGTATAATATATAAATTTATATATTCATAGGTGTGCTACTGCTGCAAAATTTTAATATATGTGAAAATGTTGTATATATAGTCCATTTTCACACATGATGAAGTATTGAGAAGAGAGATGTATGTTGAAAATCCCATCTATTAAGGAATTTATTGGTCAGCTATGACTAATTTCAGTCTATATCTTAGCATTTACAAACTAGATAAACTTAGTCAAGTAACTCAATCTCTCTAATCTACAGACTCTTCATCAGAAATAATAAAACCTTATCTAATACCATACTCATGGGATATTTGTGAGGATTAAGTGAGATCAAGGACCACATTGTTTGTCCTCGCTATTATCTTGGAACACAGCAGAGATGAATGCATACTACTCATTTATGGACATGTATCCAGACCTCTTTTTTCCCTATTTTTAATTGTTGTTAAAAGCATTATCAAACTTATGGACTTTGTGGGTTTTATAAATTCATTAAAATTATCAATATGCTACATTTATAAATTATTTACATGTGTCCAAAAACATATAAATTATGACATTTTCCAGCTAAATTATAAATAAGACCTTGATTCAGCATTAGATGCTTCATACAGTTCTAGAACATTAGTGTAAATACATTTACATGTATACAAACACACACATATATGTACATGCATTTATAAGTGAAATAAATGCATATATATATTGCACAACTATATGCAATCATAAATGCGAGAGCATAAAAGTAAAGCCTGTGAATAAAAATTAAATGCATGACAGAAAATTACACAATTGCTTTATTGGAGGAAAGACTGTGGAACTTCAAACAGTAGCTCTTTTTCATGTCTTTGTGTCTCAGTACTTATTAAACATTTGATCTTGCACAACTCAGTATCTCCAAATCTTGTTTTTCTTGAATATAAACTAGAGATAGTAACATCTTTTCTCTATATAATTTGCTGGGTTATCTTGGGTTAAATATTTAAACTATCTGAGCCTCAGTCTCCTCATATTTTAACTGAGGTAAAGATCTACCTACATTTTAGGGTTGTTGTGAAGATTGAGTGACATTTGTCATGTTAACATGTGATACAAACTATAAAGAATAATATAAACTTCTATAGCTACTGACCATACAGTTGTTACAATATAGGTTCTTACATTTTAAAAAATTGGAAGACATTCTTATACTTTAAAATTCTATTTATAATACCATTTTATTTATATACAGGTATATCTTTTGAAATGTGTTTTCTAAATAAAAACTTACCATCATTACAACCTTTGACTCCATCCTAAATGTGCTATATATACAAGTTAACGTGCAGAAAGTCTTAACTTCCAATATGTGGGGGAAATGTATACTTTAAAGGATATTGTAATGAATATTAATACAGATTTCATATATGTATGCATGTGTATATATATATGAATTTATCTATTCTTAGTTAATGAATTTATTTTGGCAATTTTATGATGATAAACATTTTTCTGTAAATTCTGCCTATCCTCATTTGTAATGATGAAGTCTACTCATCCAGCCTTTCTTCTAGAAATCAGTCCAAGGATGCCATTGGCATCTAGATATGCAATCTGGGAGTAGAACTGCAGTTAGTTCTCTTGGAGTTATTGCTTAACATATCAGTATGGTCTGTGTGCCACTTTGCATATACAGTAACATAAAAAAATTCCAGAAGATATTCTTATCCATTTCCATATGTTACTCTAAGACAGTGTGTATTGTGTCTCAAGTTTTAGATTTATATGGTGATTGACTCTTTCAACAAAATTTATCAAATGTCTACCATATGCCTAACTTTTTGCTAATAATTGGGGACATTTGGAGAGTAAAATCAGACCCACTCCCTGTCTTTGTAAAGCTTCTAGTTAGCATGTGGTTTATTAGTCTGTTTTCATGGTGCTAATAAAGATATATCTGAGACTGGGCAATTTGCAAAAGAAAGAGGTTTATTGGACTTACAGTTCCATGTGGCTGGGGAGGCCTCATAACCATGGCAGAAGGTGAAAGCCACGTCTCACATGGTGGCAGACAAGAGAAGAATGCATGGTCAGGGAATCTCCCCTTTTAAAAAAACTTCAGATCTTGTGAGACTTATTCACTATCACAAGAACAGCACAGGAAAGACCCACTTCCATGATTAAATTATCCCCACCAGGTCCCATCCACAACATGTGGGAATTATTGGAGCTACAAGATGAGATTTGAGTGAGGACACAGAGCCCAACACTATCATTCTACCCCTGGCCCCACCCAAATCTCATGTCTTCACATTTCAGAGCCTTCCCAACAGGCCCCCAAAGTCTTAACTCATTTCAGCATTAACTCAAAAATCCACTTGTCTCATCTGAGACAAGGCAAATCCCTTCCACCTATGAGTGTGTAAAAACAAAAGCAAGTTAGTTACTTCCTAGATACAAAGGTGGAACAGGTATTGGGTAAATACAGCCATTCCAAATGGGAGAAATTGGCCAAAACAAAGGGGCTAAAGGTCCCATGCAAGTCCAAAAATCAGAAAGCCAGTCAAATCTTAAAGCTACAGAATGATCTCCTTTGATTCCATGTCTCACATCCAGTCACACTGATGTAGGAGATGGGTTCCTATAGTCTTGGGCAGCTCTGCCCTTGTGGCTCAGCAGGGTACAGCTTCCCTCCTGGCTGCTTTCATGGGCTGGTGCAGAGTGTCTGTGGCTTTTCCAGGAACACAGTGCAAGCAGTTGGCTGCTCTACCCTTCTGGGGTTTGGAGGACAGTGGCCCTCTTGTCACAGTTCCACTCTGCCATGCTCCAGCAGGGACTATGTGTGGGGGCTCCCACCCCACATTTCCCTTCTGCATTGCTCTAGCAGAGGTTTTCCATGAGAGCCCCTCCTCTGCAGCAAACTTCTGCTCAAACATCCAGGCATTTCCATACATCCTCTGAAATCTAGGTGGAGGTTCCCAAACCCAAATTCTTGACTTCTGTGTACTCTCAGGCTCAACACCATGTGGAAGCTGCCAAGGCTAGGGGCTTGCACCCTCTGGAGCCATGGTCTGAGCTGTACATTGGCCCCTTTCAGCCAGGGCTGGAGTGGCTTGGATGTAGGACACCAAGTCCCTTGGCTGCATGCAAGGCCCCTACCCATGAAAACATTTTTTCCTCCTAGGCCTCTGGGCCTGTGATGGAAGGGGCTGCTGTGAAAACCTCTGATATACCTGGAGACATTTTCCCCATTGTCTTGGGGATTTGGTTCTTCATTACTTATGCAAATTTCTGCAGCTGGGTTGAATTTCTTCTCAGAAAATGGGGTTTTATTTTCTGTTGCATTCTCAGGTGCAAATTTTCTGAACTTTTATGCTCTGTTTCCCTTTTAAACATGTTTCAATTCTAAACTATATCTTTGTAAATGAATAAAACTGAAGGCTTTTACGAGCACCTAAATCACATGGCAAACACTTTGCTGATTAGAAATTTCTTCCACCAGGTACCCTAAATCATCTCTCTCAAGTTCAACGTCCCACAAATCTCTAGGACAAGAGTAAAATACCATCAGTCTTTTTGCTAACACATAGGAAGAGTCACATTTGCTCTACTTCACAACAAGTTCCTTATCTCCATTTGAGACCACTTCAGCTCAGATTTTATTACTCGTATAATTATCAGCATTTTGGTCATAGCAATTCAACAAGTCTCTAGGAAGTTCCAAACTTTCCCACATTTTCCTGTCATCTTCTGAGACCTCCAAACTGTTCCAACCTCTGCCTGGTATTCAGTTCCAAAGTCACTTCCACATTTGCAGGTTTCTTTTCAGCAGTGCCCCACTCTACTAGTACCAGTTTACTGTAATAGTCCATTTTTCATACTGCTGATAAAGACTGGGCAATTTTCAAAATAGATAGGCTTATTGGACTTACAATTCTACATGGCTGGGGACACCTCACAATCATGGCAGAGAGTAAAAGGCACCTCTCACATGGATGGCAGACAAGAGAAGAATGCTTGTGCAGGAAAATTCCCCTTTTTAAAACTATCAGATTTCATGAGGCTTATTCACTATCATGAGAACAGCACAGGAAAGACCTGCCCCCATGATTCAATTATCTCTCACCATGTCCCTCCCACAACACATGGGAATTATGGGAGCTACAAGATGAGATTTGGGTGGGGACACAGAGACCAACCATATTAGGGGGTAAGGGGATGTCACTAGAATTAATCAAATAATGTGCAAGACCATGTGTAATTATAAATGCACTATATGATAGAAATGAAAAGTGAGAGTCAGAGATGTTTAAGTAATAAAAATCAACTGGATTTGGTACAAGATTTAAGTTGGGAATAAATGAAAGAAATTAGGGTATAAAATACGACTTTTGGTTTTCTGGTTTTAGCAACTAGATGGAGAATACTGTCTGAGAAACTACTTGGAGAGAACTAAATTTGAGGTTGGAGGTGGGTGATGCTCTGATCAGAATATGTTGGATTTAAGGTTCCTTTGAAATAGCCAAAAAAACCGATCAGGTAGGCCGTTTTCTATATGATTCTAGAGTTTAGAGCAGGGCTCCTAGAAGGTAATATGCATGTAGGAGCCACTGGTATTAAAGAGATAATTGAAGCCTTGGACGTAAATAAAATTGCTAGGAATAGTACAGTTGATAACAGAGGTTAGTAAAATGTTTTGAACAACTATAATGTGGTTATAGGAAATTATGTTAATGGATGTACATTTGCTCATAAGCACAATAACTACATTAACAACAACAAATCAATGCAAGTATTAACATAGTTGAGAGCAAATTGAGTAATTTGGATAGCAACTGATAACACAAATGTTATTCACTTGATAATATATATTTATCTAACTAAGTTTTAAAATTTATAACAAATGTATATTCAGAGTTGGTGATTTTGATAGCATGAAGATGAACATGTTGGCTTGCTAAAAACAGGTTGAACAACATTGAAAATTGTTGATATTGATGGTGTTGTAATTTGAACATTAACTATAGAGCAGATACACACTCACATTCACACATACAAACACACACAGTATTAATCTCAGGGATTAAGATTTTAAAACAATCCACTAACAAGCTAGGGAACAGCATTAAGCAGTTTTTTTCATGATTTGTTCTTAGATATTTCTAGTGTTAATTATGTTTTATATATCATCTCAATTACAAAGCCATTGAAGTTTTTATTGAGCAATAAGTATTTGAGGTTAGAGTTCAGAAAATAATGAATTATTTTGGAATTGGCTTTTAAATTAATTTTTGTTTAAGGAAACTTCTAGATGGCCAAATAAAAACAATGTATAAAGGTGTTTTCACCAGAAATATTCTTTCACCAGTCTGTTCTCCTCCTGAAGGAAATCATTTAACAGTGGTTATTGGACTACCTTGAAGACTAGTAAACAAATATCTGTCACCATTTTATAAACCATGCAGCAAATTAGAGGGTAAATACAGTAGTTCTCATTACCAATTATTGTGTCTTTGAGCCTTTTAAGATTTCCTTTATTAGAAGTAATATTAACTTGATATGATGATGTGAGGGAAGTGTTCAAGTATAGCCCAACACCTCTGCTGTATTTTCCAAAAGTCTTAGGTACAGGACATGCTGGCTAACTCACACATTGAATTGCATGCAAACAGCTCAGCCAGTACATCCCTGTTCCAACTATATCTGGCATGTGAAAACCTTTCTCAGAACTGCTTAGCTATCTGTTCATCAGTGTTGCTTTGGTACCTTCCTCCTGTCCCCACAAATCCTGTACTTCAGACACCACAGTAAAAGGGTTTGGATCCATCTACCGCAGCAAGAAGTGGGGTGCAGGCAGCCAAAGGGCCAGTGTCAGCTTCAAAATGGATCTGCTTGCCTTGACATTGCAAGAGCCTGAATCATATGTACTCTCTCTCTTTCTTGCTGTAAGTAAATACTCTAGCAGCTGAACTTGGGGTGCATGTTATCTGTTTTCAGCAACTTTGAATCATTTACTGGTCTCTTCCTGGGTGGGCTTTATCTGCCATTTAACATGGGCTGCACCTATGTGAAATTCTCTTACAGCACAACCTGGCCACCTAGTGAAACAGACGAAAAGTTAACTATATATTGAACTAATATTTGTAATAAAACACATCGATTTTAAATAATTTCTGTAGCATATTGCCCTGATGGCCTTAATTCTTTACCACTCTCTGCATTCATACACATTGGCAACAGTGTCTCACTTTGTTTCTTCGACTATAAGACTTGCTTTGGCCATTAGAATGAGGCAGAGTAAACTGTGTGCCAGTTCTTAGCCTAGTGTGTCACCCCTCTTCTCCTTTACTTGTTCCATTGCCATGAAAAGAGCATGCTCAGAATAGCTTACATGTCTCAGGAAGGTGATGAAATTACCTAGGGTAGAGCTGTCCTAGGTAAGATGCACCAACCAGGAAGACACTAGAACACAGCTCCCGGCAGACATGCTGATGCTCGTGTGATGCCCACAAAGACCAGCAGAACTACCCAGTTGATTTGGGGAGATGCATCGTTAGTAAAAGTGTAGGTGCTAATGCTGTAATACAACAACAACAATAAAGAGAGGAAGAGGCCACTTCTGTAGGTTCAGAGATATCTGCCGTTTTAATATTTTTGGTTTTATCAGCCAAAATATAACCATCCATATTCAAAATCCCATTTTTTCCCAAAAAAGTCCCTGACTGTGTTAGGGAGTTTAACTTTCCATGGAGCTCAGCTACTCTTACTTTTAATTGTTGATTTAATTACTCACTTTTCAATTAATTTTTTTCTCGGCATTTAGCAATGACTTCCGAGTTCCATTTTCTTCATAATCACCATTTTCCCCTGCATGTCTCAGATATATGATACATGGTACCAGCTAGGCATTTGCTTCACCCAGTAAAGTCATGCTAGTGTGCCACTGCTGAGAATTTTAACAATTGCACTGCCACCTTGTGCCCATTGTCAGCCAGGCAGAAAATAATTCAGCTCCAAGATACCATTCCAGTGTTTGCTTTTTGGGCCACTCCTAATACCAGCTGGTCCAGGTTGGGTTCTCCAAGAAGTAGATTCTGAGCCAGAGAATAATGTGTAGGACGTTTATTAGAGCATGCAGTTGGTATCATGGGAAAGAAAAGGAAGGGAGAGAAGCATGATTGGACAAAAGCTAATCTGAGAAGCACCCATGGAGGCCTCAGCGAATTCTATAGAGAGCTTTGAGCTGGAGTGAGAGTGAGCCTTAAGAGTTGTGCTGAGTTGTCCTTCCTTCCATTGATCAAAAATAAAACAGTCCACTTCGGAAAATCAGTTATTTTAGCTAAAGCAGTCCTGACAGGGGGCTGACAGTTAATGGCATCTTGGGGCCAGCACTCCAAGCATTTGTGCGAGTAAATCATTCCTGAAGTCTTGATTATGTATCATAGAATCCACAATCACATAATTGCAACTAAGTAAATTATGACAAAGTGGAGACTGATTATTTAAACGCCAAACACTTTTCCATCTGTTTACTATTATTCTGCTGTCTTCCAATGTTACAAGACTATCCATTTCCCTGGGTTTCCTGCATTCGTAAGCATTAACTGTACTGAGTTATTTCATTTTATTTTTTGAATACCTCTTCTTTGTTTGAGGGCTTTACACAAAAGATACCATAATTTATCTATTTTTGCCTTAATCACTCTTCCAATGCATTCAAATGGTCCCATAAAAAAGTGTGTGGAATGGCTGTTGACTGTGATGTCATAGAATTTATTTGTCAGACTTTCTATCCATTTTCCATCCATTTTATTTTCTATAAATCAGTACTATGTTAGAGGATGATGATCACACTGTAGATATTTTATGTTATCTTCTTTCTGCCATTTCATTTGTATACATGTATCTAAAGTTTTAAAATTTCTCATAATATCTTTTGGGAAAAACATCTACAGCAAATGTCAGGTAGCTTAAATTAGACTTTCTAAAGGACCCTTTTATGGTTGAGGTTAAATTATTTTTAGACTATATTTACCAAAAACTATTTTATGCTTTCTGTTAGAGTTAATTTCTAGAGGTTGAGGCTTAGTTCTCTTCAGCACTTCTCATAAGTTCTCATGGCTCTTATTTTGAATATAATATTATAGCTGCTGCCTATTTCTGATCTCCATTAAATTTGATTTTTCTACGATTTCATATTATCATTAATACCTTCAGATTTCAAAACTTTTACATTAGATTTAGAAAAAAATCACTTTTGGTTCTCAGTAACATTTCCAGGGAGGAAAAAAAAATGTATTGCACTTCTCTTTTACTTTAACATCTGTGCTTATCTTTCTATAAGTTCATTTTCTTGGCAATGAAAAAATTTTCCATTTCACAATTGGATAGTACCCAGTAGTCAGGAACTATCAAAACACAGCAGAGAAAGCGTTGTTTTTCTATTTTTCAGCTTCTTGAAAAATTAATGTGCCTTTAGAAATTATTCTAGAGATGTGTATAGAAAATTGTTAGCTTGGGAGAAAATATTCCAGATGTTTGTGTTACGGAATGGGTGGTAAGTTTGCATTCATCAGTTTTATTGCAATTTGAGAAAACCATTGTCCCAATCCAAAGAATGTGTTGCCATGAGAAAACCATTGTTCCAATCCAGAGAATGTGTTGCCCAGAGCCCCAAATCTGTTGCAAGAATTGATTGTGTGGGGGCTGCAAAAAAGACAATTCAGCAAAATTTTCTGGGAAATAGGACATTTTTACAAGATTCATTGGAAGGTCCAGTCTTGAATAAATAATGGAAAACCCCTTACCCTGCCATTGCTGGAATAGCTTTTGGTCAATCATGGATCCATCTCCATTCCATTGTCATAGAACTTTGTTCATAAAAATGCTAATTTTTACAACCTGAATCTATATATTACATAGTTCTGTGATTTAAATTCCAAGTAAAGATTATGGGAAGTTATTACATAACATTAATAGCCATGTATTAAAAAAAACCCTAAGGATTAAACATGGTTATTGCTACTTATGGACTGACTTGTGTCCCCCACAAATTCATATGATGAAATCCTAAGCCATGGCACCTCAAAATGCAGCTTTTTATGGAGATAAGATCTTTCAAGAAGTAATTAAGATAAAATGAGCTCATGAGGCTGGGCCCTACTCCAGTATGAGCTGCATCATTATAGGAAGAAATTGGAGCATAGACACCTAAAGAGGAAGGCCATGTGAAGACATGGGGAGAAGATGATCATCTACAAGCCATGTAGAGGCTTCAGAAGAAACCAACCTGGCTGACACCTTGATATCAGACTTTTCTAACATTCAGAATTGTGAGAAAATAAATTTCTGTTTAATAATTCATTCCGTGGCACTGAGTTATGGAAACTGTAGAAAAATAATACACTGACTGCAACAATAAGAAAACTTTGCTGAATTTTTGATTTGTGTGTTTAGCTATATTTTAGTTTTTTTTTTTTTTTTTTTTTTTTTTTTTTTTTTTTTTTTTTTTTTTTTTTTTTTTTTTTTGAGACGGAGTTTCGCTCTTGTTACCCAGGCTGGAGTGCAATGGCACGATCTCGGCTCACCGCAACCTCCGCCTCCTGGGTTCAGGCAATTCTCCTGCCTCAGCCTCCTGAGTAGCTGGGATTACAGGCACGCGCCACCATGCCCAGCTAATTTTTTGTATTTTTAGTAGAGACGGGGTTTCACCATGTTGACCAGGATGGTCTCGATCTTTCGACCTTGTGATCCACCCGCCTCGGCCTCCCAAAGTGCTGGGATTACAGGCTTGAGCCACCGCGCCCGGCTATATTTTAGTTTTTAAAGCTTGCTATTTAACCAGAAGATTTTGTTATAATTAGAGCAAACCCATTGCTAAATAAAACTGTATTTGGATATTTGAATTTGTAAACTCCTACATGTCATTCAAGAAAGGTGATGCAGCCAATGATTATAATACAATGATCTTTCTAATTAAATTTTTTAAAAAATGTTTTCTAGAAAGAAAATGTGGTACATATACATAATGGAGTACTATTCAGTCATAAAAAGCATGATATCCAGTCATTTGCAACAACATAGATGAACTGTAGGTCATTATGCTAAGTGAAACAAGCCAGGCACAGAAAGACAAACATCACATGTTCTCACTTATTTGTGGGATCTAAAAATCTACCAATTGAACTCATTGACATAAAGAGTAGAAATATAGTTACCAGAGGCTGGGAAGGGTAGTAGAGGGAAGGAGGGATGGCTAATGAGTACAAAAAATTAGAGAGAATGAATAAGACCTACTATTTGATAGTACAACAGGGTGACTATAGTCAATAATAACTTAACTGTACATTTTAAAATAATTTAAGAAGTATGATTGGATTGCTTCTCTGCCTTTTGGCTAAGATCAAGTGAAGAAGTATGACTGGATTGTTTGAAACTCAATGGATAAATGCTTGAGGGGATGGATATACCATTCTTCATGATGTGTTTATTTCTCATTGCATGCCTATATCAAAACATCTCAGGTACCCCATAAATATATACATACCTACTATGTACCCACACATTTTTTTAAAAAGATGAAGGCACAAAATTTCCTGTTGATTGATTGATTGATTGATTTTTTTTAGATGGGGTTTCACTTTTGTTGATGAGGCTGGAAATCCAGAGGCATGATCTCGGCTCACTGTCACCTCCACCTCCCGGGTTCAAACAATTCTCCTACCTCAACCTCCCAAGTAGCTAGGATTACAAGCATGTGCCACCATGCCCAGGTAATTTTTTTTTTTCATATAGTTAGTAGAGACAAGATTTCACCATGCTGGCCAGGCTTGTCTCAAACTCCTGGCCTTATGTGATCCACCCTCTTCGGTCTCCCAAAGTGCTGGGATTACAGGCATGAGCCACTGTGCCCAACTGGCTTGTTGATTAAATGAAAGAACAGAACAATCAATGTTTTCAATGATCCCCTTCTTGTTGAGGTGTGCACATCAGCTTTTTCCCTGGTGTGCACATCAGCTACATTTAATCTTAAATTTTACCATAATTGAAGAGAGGACTAGGCTACCAATATTAAGTGGGAAGAGTTCAAAGCGAGGACTTTTGTAAAGCAAGAGTCACATTCTTTAAAAAGATCACTGACACTAAGAAACTATACAGTAAGATACTATGACATGAGTTTTCACGAATTGTTGCTTTCTCCTTGGAAACTATTGTTATCTTAGCATAAATGATTATAGAAATAATGCTGTGTCATACAGAATATTTGAAGGGTAGTGCAAAGTGCAATCATTCAGTTTGAACAGCAGATTTGCTGTGGTAGCTCTGGCCATTTTCTTGCCAGACTTTCATAGTATTTCATTTAATTGGGTAAAAGTACATGTTATGAACTGAATTCTGTTTCCACAAAACTCATATGTTGAAGGCCTAACCCCCAATATGACAATATTTGGAAATACGTCCATTAAAAAGGCACATAAGGTTAAATGAAGTCCAATGAGTGGTTGCCAGTCCAAAAGAACTGGTACTCTTATAAGAAGAGAAAGAGACCCCAGGAGTGTGAGTGCACAGAGGAAAGACTACATGTGGACCTCAACAAGAAGAGGATCATTGGAAAGCCAAGGAGAGAAGCCTCAGGAGAAACCAACTATACCTTCACCTTGACCCTGTACTTCCAGCTTTCAGAACAGTGAGATAATATATTTTTGTCCTTTAAGCTACCCAGTCTGTGATATTTAATTATGGGAGCCCCAGGGAACTAATGCAATGTATGTCTCAGATATCTGTTGAGAACATATTAGCAAGAGGGAATTTGTTAGGCTTTCTAAAAAGAAATAGTTTTCAACACTGCATTTTGGATTCATATTTACAGAATGTCAATGTTTTGTGTTTATGTAGGAGAATATGGGATAAGGCCTGTTTCATATATGTGCAAAGCCACTCATTTATGTTAATAGTTTTTTCAGAATCATCAAATTTATTTGAGAAAAGACAAACAGCAGAAAATTTAGAAGCCAAATTTTTAAAAGAATATGTTTTCATGACAGAAAAACTTAATATTCATCAAATATGATCAGAAAACCTGAAAAATTATAGTGATATGACTGTTATACTTATCAATTACCAGAGTAAGCAATACAAATGCAATGTGCATAATTTATTTAAGTATGTCCAAAACCTTTCTAGTTAATTTCTGAGTGTTAACTTCACATTATTCTGGAGGAAAATCTTTTTCATTAAATGTGTATAGACACATTCTATAATTTAATATAGGTAATTATTTCAAGAGCAATAACCCTCATATCTTTAAAATGTAGAGTTAAAGAGAAAATGAAAATGTTATGCTTTCTAATAATACTGTGCCTTCAGTTTAGTATTTTATTTTTTTCAGTATTATTTTGGTGTGTGTGTGGTAAATACTTGCTTCCAAACAAATACTTCCCAAGTCATAAAGAGTGTATGTACTTAGAATGGCAGTATATATTGCAAAAAGTTACAGAAGTATTTGGGTTTGCACCTTAGGTGATTCAATTTTATTTCAGAAGAAATTATAGAGAAGGTATAATAATTGTGACAAATATCAGCAATATAAAATCACACCCATGATGTTATATAGGAAAACAGAACAATATGCTGAAGTGCCATATGAATGGAAAACATATCCATATTGTTTCGTCTCTTCATCCCATTTGAAACAAAAGTAGATGTAAATGAATTATGACAAAAATGACAAGGTATAAGAAATATCCCATTGAGATAGACATGAGATTTCTGAACATTATGTTTACAACATGTTCCTCAGAAAGGCATCCAAATTCATAAAGTCTTACTTCCAAACATCAACATCTCTCAGTGCCTGATCGTGGACTGCCAGTGGCCAGAAGTATTTTACTCAGTGTCACTGTAGCACCTATTTCTTTTAATCTGCTCTTCCACTGTGAGGTGTTCAGACTGCACCTCCACTCTGGGAATCGAAGGCTTAGCTGTACATTCATGGCTCAGGGCATCAAAAACTGCGTTTCCATTACTGCGGGCAGCTTCTATTGTTTCACCATGCCAATGTTTAACATCCTTTACAAATTCCCTTAAATCCAAGCATGGCATATCTTTAATTTGATCTATAGAATCTATCAAATCAAAATCAAAAATGTTCTCTTTTTTTTTGGAAAATGCAGTGATTTTCACAGTGTTAGTAAAGAAAAAGTGTAAATTTTTGTTCTTTGAATGGTTTCCTTTAATGTTTAAGAGGCTTGTTTCAGGAGAAATGATTGAACTTTCCCCCTTTGCCATAAGGCCCCCGCTGAGGCTTGGTTTTGGAGCAAGCTGCACAGGACTGCCAGCAGCTGCTCTGACAGTCTGTTTCTTCAGAGCCATTGCTAACACATTCCTCGAATAAGTCTTTTCAGATTCAAATATATCAAGTAACTCTGAGATTCTAGATGTATTTTCTAACTTCTCAATTTGATATTCACTTGCAGTGTCATTTGCTTCACTTGACAAGGGTAATAGATCAGGAAATTCTAAAATAGATGTCTTCTGCCTGCAATTATTCAGATATGACACTGCTACATAATTGTTATTATTATTCTCATTCAAGTTCTCTTTATGATTTTCTGGCATCACCTCATCATCAGTGTTAGTAACCTGTAAGACTTCTGCACCATTAGTTGGGTTAGTTTTTTCATTTTTCTCCTTTCCAGCTCTCTGCACAACCACATTATTGCTGTCATTAAGATCTATTTCACTCTTCCTGTTACTCTTTGTGTCTTCAGCCTCACTCAGCCTGTCTTGCACATTCTTCCTTCCTTCCTTCTTTTCATCTTTTCTTCCTTCATGCATTTTCATTTCTTTGATTCCTATAACATCCTCTTTCTGAGAAACATGGGTGGACTGCAGATAAGGCTGCAGGAAGGGAAGGTGATCTTGTTCTTGTCCTTTGTTTTCTGGAGTTCTAACATCTTCTAGCAGAGATTCACTTTTAAATTCAGGGGATATAGTGGTTGTCGTTTCAGGGGGCCATTTAGGTTTACTCATTTTGAGCTCTTCCTCAAAGGGAAAGGTTTTCTTAGGCATTTCCTTGGAGGGAGGCCAAGTAACTTTTAACTTTCCCCTTTCCCCTAATTTTCTCAAGTCATTTCTTTGCCCTTCACTGTTACCAGCATCTAAATGTTCGTTAAGATCTCCAGGTACAAGGATGCTTTCTGCAGCATTTTTACACGTATTTGGTTCTTCCTTAGGCATAAACTCCTCTGATCTGCTTTGGTTTTTGCATTTCCATCGATCTTTATGCTGCTTGTGTCCAAAACCTTCGTCATAATTGCCTTTAGATTTGAAAAGTTGTTTAAAGTGAGGTTTGCAGTATATTTGTCCATAAAGTGATGCATAATTTCCCAAACTGCCAAAAAGAAAAAGAACACTTAGCACTTTGTATTTACTGTAAGTTCATAGGGAATTGGGGATTAATTATTTCAATGCGTTACAGACTAGCAACCTCAAGTTGCTAGAAATGGGAATGATCCTAATAGTTGAACATTTCTGTTAGATAATATTATCACCAATACTTTGTATGATATGTGTCTTGCAGTGTTTAGAATTTCATGATGTGTGTCAGGTATTGGCATAATAGCTATTATAGGGTAATGCACATATAGTTATAGCTGGTGCAGAATGATAGGACCAACCTGTGCTAATTCAATGGTTTATGTGAGGGGTTGCAATTTCCAATAAATCCTGAGTAGCATACACATACAAATCAACTATATGAACATCTTTGTTAACTAGATTTTGAATGAGCTGGAAAGCATGCCTAACAATTGCATAGGTGGCCTCTTTAAAGAGATTACTACACTGAGTGATTTAAAATTAAAATGAACTCTTGTCAGAGGCAGCAGCACAGTTTTTGAATATCTATGAATGTAAAAATAAAACAGATATGACCACTAGATAGCAGAAGTTAAAACCAATAGGTAATATTTACAACAAAATGAAGTGACAAGGTAGCCTCCTCAACACCAAAATACAAAGAAACCACCAACAGACACAAGAGCAGCATGATGGTCTCATCTGTATTGGTGATAGCAGAGGGAGCAAAGAAGATGTCTGATGGACCTGAAAATATGAGACCACAAAATAACCAACTAATATTTCCTGGGAAGTATCAAATGCCAATCAGAGAACAGCAGCTGAAACTGGGAGAAGTTTTGTCTTTTCCAATAGACAGGGAGTACAAGGGCCCTGTGGTAAGGAAGACTTGAAGAGGCTAATGAGGTTGAACTCTAAAAACTGGGGTCCCCTTTTAAACAGAATCCCAAAATGAGAAAAAAAAATAGGAGAGTGGAGTCAAGATTGAGGAGGATAATGACTACAGAAATGAAAGAGAAGGTTCTGATAAATATGAAGAAGAGGAGCCAAGCCAGGAAATTTTAGAAATCAAGCTGCCTTGTTTTTCTGAGCAGTATGTGAAAACTAAAAGACGTAGCTCTGTGAAGTTACAAAAACCATCCTGATTTTCCTTTTTCTGAGGTTTGGGAAAACTAATGTTATATAAAAATAAGCAACATAAATGTATCAAGGTAAATAATATAAAAAGTTATTAAAAGAAAATAAAAGAGCAAAGGGCATTATAATATCCCTGTTGATAATGAAAACATGCCAGAAAAACATGCTCTAAAAAATATCAAAAATTTAATCTATGATTTAAAAATGAGTTAAAAGACATTAAGAACATGACAAAAGACCTGAAAGAACATCGTGAATCAGAATTTAAAATCTCATAAGTGAGGTGCCAGAAATCAGGTGAAAATAGAAATAAAAGAGAAAAATCTCAGCAACACAAACTAAACTAAAAGAAATACAAGAGCAAATAAAGACAATAAAAAGTGACTTAAGAAGAGAAACGGAAGAATGAAAACATAACCTTTCAAAATCAGAAAGAAATAAATATTTTTAAAAATTGAGAGAAAGAGACATATTAAAATTGGCAAAAATTCGAAGTATTGCTAATAGGAATCTTGAAGAAGAAAACTATATAATGAAACAGATTAAATATTAAATATCTATAATTAAAACAAACTTTCTTGATACAAAAAAAGTGTGCAAAGATCAACATATAGAAAGAGTACATTGGATAACTGACACTAATGAATAATTACCAATGCCAAGAACTAATCTAATAAAATTACTAGATTTGAAATTGTAAAAATTAAAAATCCCTGGATATCTTTAAGAAAAAATATATGTCTTACAAGGAAAAGAAAATTAGATTGTTATCAGGCTATTCCAATACTTTATGCCAGAAGAAAATAAAATAATGTATCAAAAAATACAATGAAAGAAAGTGTAAGCCGAAGATTTTAATTTCAGCAAAACTGGCTTTTCGCTATAAAGGTCACAGACAAATTGTTATCAGCATGTAAGAATTCAGGGAATATTGTTTCCATGAGAGTTTTTTTTTTTTTTTTGAAAACTACTAGAAACCAAGCTTTAATATCAGAACAGCTGCAGAAACATCAATGTAAGCATTGGTGGTGGGCAGTAATATCTTGCAACCTGAAAACTAAGATGAAATAAGGGCATAGGGAGATAACATGGAATGTAGTGGCTATGTGACCCGAAACTGGAGCTGTGTTATAGTAATTTAAAAAATGGGGAGGGCAAATGTCATTTTTAAATGCTTTGATAATGAAATTAGTGGTGCTAATGGATAATACTTGCTATGGGAATGGAGAAACATATATAGCTTAAGAGGTATTTATGGGGCAGAAATTGCAGGACTTGGCTTGAATGTAGGGAATGAAAGAGAATGTGGGGAATGAAGGAGAGGAAGGAGCCAAAGATAACTTCATGCTTTGGACATTGAGTTAATGGTAATGTAATTTACTGATACAATAGCGTAAAGACTGTACAGTCAAAAAAGGAATTTAGACAGAAGAAAATGGGGCATATTGAGTTTGCTGTACTTATGAGAAATCTAATTGGAGAAGTGTATCAGCCATTGAGATATAAGCGTCGGATACACAGGGAGATTTGACCTAGCAGTACGGACTTCAGTGTCATTATCACATAGATGATTTAAATCATGGGAGTGGATGTGATTCACTAGAAAGAAGATAAACATTGAGAAGAATAAATTCCCATAACATGATTCTGAGGACCTCTTACATCTTGGTAATGGACAGAGAGTCCCCCAACACAGGTGCCTGAGAAGCACCCAAGGAGCAGGCGGAAAGCCATTATACTCTGTTGTCATGGAAACCAAGGGAAAACAATGTTGCCATGAGGGGTATTTGACATTGCCAATTAAAGTCAGAAAAAAATAGTCTGAGAGATGCACATTAGATTTAGCCAAAAAAAAAAAAAATCAATTTTAGCATCTCAGACTACAGTCACACCAAATGTCACATTGAATGCATTTACTTCAAGAGTTTTGGAAAATGAATGTATTTTAACTGTGTCGATAGGGTGTTTCTGTTTGCTCCAGAGAAAAAACAGAGTTTTTCTCTTATATGTCACTAATATTTTTCTAAATTTCAATTTCATTTTTAAAAACTTAGTCTCCTTCAAAGACATGTATATTCTAACCTACTCACCACTTGTTTTGGTATATGAAGTTTTATTGAAACACAGCCAAGCCCACTTATTTACAACCACACCCATTTGTTTAGTTATCTGTGGCTGCTCTCACACTCTAATAGAAATTGAGTAGTGTCAGAAGCAGTGTGGCCTGCAAAGCCAAAATTACTTATGATACAGCCCTTAACAAAATACCTCCTGATCTAGAGTCTAAACTTTAGACTAGCATACTAACTTAAAAAATCTTGATTTGCACAGTAACTCCTAACCTTTCTCATCTGTGTGATTTTTGTGTTTGGACAAAAGGGATGCTTTTGGATTTAATTCAGAAAGTAAAATTCCTAAAGGAAAAATGTCACAGAAATGCATAACAGAACATGAGCAAATTCCGCTGTGTGGTTTATTAACCGATGCAGCAGCAAGATCTGGAAAAATATGCATCTCCCTAGATATATGAGGTTATACATATACTGCAGGCTCCTGGAATATTTGTGGCAAAGAAAACAAAGCATTTTACCTCAGTTTACTGTTGCAATGGTGGCATCGGAAGCAGGACTTATGAAAATTCTGCTTGTCTGCCACTAGGCACTCCATTGGATAAACTGTCTTTTGACAAAGTATACATATTTTCTTGTCTTGGAGCAGCAGTTTCTAAAAATAAAAATTTACAAAGGCCTTGTAGTGTTATCTTCAATCATATTGTGAAAACATAACAAAGCAAAACAACCACATATTAACTGGCCATGCGGTTAAAGTGGAAAGCTCTAAGACTATTGTCCTTATGATGCTTCTCTGGACAGAGGCTAGCCTATCATCAGGTTTAAGGTTCTGGTAGGATAATCTGCATTACTCTAGTACCTCTACCATTTACAGATTGTACAAGTAGACATTTATATTTTAAGAAAATATGCATGAGTAAAATATTTTTGTTATATATGTATGTTTTAATGTACTTATATGTCTAATGAACATATGTTATATACATACAGGCATTGATCGACTTACGACCTATGCAACTTATGACCATTCGACTTTACGACCACAATGGATAGCCACGACTGCTCCACATCTGGCAGCGCAAACGTTGCCCAGCTGGCATACAACAATGCGGACCAGCTTCTGGCAGCACTACCATCTCCGTGTGTACCATTTCAACTGTACATATAGCCTACTCAACTTACGACCAAATCATGTTACGACCGTTCTGCGGTCCTGACCGTGGTCATAAGTCGAGCACTACCTGGATATATCTATATCATATATATGTATATAAAATAATACTCAGCAATGGAGAGCCCCGAGAGAACTTATCATTCTAGATAACTGACTTTTCCCTGTATATAAAGGCTTATACCTAACCTGGTCCAAAGCTTTTACTTCTTAAAGCATTTTAGATAGCTCTTTCTAAAATATATACATATATATTTTTTAAGCCAAGGACACTGTATTTGTTTCAATATTTTCTCAATGGCTTAGGGTTGACTATAAGATATCAACTGTTAACTGTAAGGTATGAGACTCCTGAATACATTAAAACACTCAGGGTCATTTGTCCTCAAACTGGCTTTAGATTTTGGAGCTTTTTGGATTCTCACATCTGTTTTATATAGTTTTCCTACATCTTTTCTTGCTCCTCCAAAGCACCTACACTCACTCACTTCCTGCTACTTTCATTTAAATGTTAGCCCCTATGAATAATAGTGGTTCTATTACTAACCAGTATTTGTATAGCTGTTTAAAGCTAACACAGAACTGGCTGGGTGCAGTGGCTCACACCTGTAATCCCAGCACTTTGGGAGGCCAAGGACGGCAATCACACGATCAGGAGATCGAGACCATCCTGGGTAACACAGTGAAAAATACTAAATGTTACCCAGGTGTGGTGGTGGGCACCTGTAGTCCCAGCTACTTGGAAAGCTGAGGCAGGGGAAGGCTTGAATCCTGGTGGTGGAGGTTGCAGTGAGCCGTCATTGGGCCACTGAACTCCAGCCTGGGTGACAGAGCGAGACTCCATCTCCAAACAAACAAACAAACAAAACAAAATAAAACAAAACAAAAACTAACACAGAAATTTCACTTCAGAATTGCTTTTTGTCCTCACAGCAATCTGGTGAGAATGACTAAGTTTTGGTATTAGTTATTTATAAGAGCAGGGTCCATTATACAAATAATTTTATCTACCTTCATGCCTAGATGTTGAATCGGGGCCACTGAGAGAACTCCTTTGCTTATTTGGTTCTAGTAGAGGACAAATTTTTATGTTTATCCCAAGTTTCTTTGTATGTTCTATGTGTTTTTGTGCTATCTTAACAGAAGCTGAGCATTTGAAATTAATTAGACAGCTTTGCTTAATTATGCCAGAAGCAAGCACATTAAGAACCATATTAACCTGATAAACTAGACACATATGTTGCAAATATGATGGAGGCATAATTATTAGTTTCAGCATTTTTTATTTTTAAGCTTGCTATTTCTTTCAATATGTCTAAAAGAATGGATTAAACTAATGATGCACATTAATTATGTAAAATTCTTTTCTCATGAAGCCTCATTAATTGTAAGAAGTAGGAAAATGAACTGCTCTCTGTTAAAAATCATATACTAAGTTTATATGATTTAAATCTCTGCCCTTCCAAATATAATCAATTTTTTAAAAATGTATTGTTTATGCTCATTTGTGAATGAGGTCGATAGAGCAGTGATTTAGAGTTTATTTTTAGAAAAGTGAAAAAATCAGTTATAAAAAATATGGCACCAGAGAAAACTAACTGTATCCAGCTCAATATCAATAGTTGAATATATAAAAGGTCTAATTTCACACCTACACTTTTGTCAGATACAGGCTAACAAAAAACACTAAAGCACATTTGAAGAATGTAAATTGTGTCTTGAACTTCTACCAGTCTGTACTGAATTCAATGTAAGGATCATTTAAACCTGACAGTTAAAAATATGTCAGTATTAGGTCAAAGGATATTATTTATTATTGTCTAGAATAACTGTATGAAATGAAATTAGGGCTATACCTGTTGCTTTATCCAAAGCCTTACTTACTTTGATAATAAGTCTCAGTAATCTGTTTAATAGTATTTGTTATTTCACACAGTACAAATGAATAATACTATATGCTTTTGTAAAAAGAAAGTTGTAAAAGCAAGCATATGAAGATTATATAAGCATACACGAGAAGCTGTTAGTTTTAGGTTATATTGTTTGGTTATTTCCACATACTCTTTTTAACTACACATCATTTTGGCTGTGGAACACATGCCTTTAAATGGTTAAACTTTAACATTTTGCAAGCACATATACCACTTATAAATGCAGATTCCTCTTGGAAGGTGGTTCTCATCTCAGTTGAAGAAGCATCTGAGGTTGCATATCCCAGGCTTTTAAAAACTCTTCCGCTCTCCTGCCATGTCTTTTGAAATTTTTTTCTGACTTCTTCAGGTGAATCAGAGATATCTAAAATATGTCCAGCAATGACATCCTCGTAGGTTGGTGGAGCATGCTTGAAGTCAAAGCCAGATTTGCCAGCTTCTGAGCTATGTGATGAAGAGGTTTTCATCTTTGACTCAACAATTTGACTCTCAAATGCATCCACTTCTGAGAAATGTTCACTTAGAGACTTTGTTTCAGAGTAGACCCTGGGCTGTTTAACAGGAATCTTTTCTTGCAGCTCTCTAGGATGTGTGCAAGAAAAGTCTGTAAAACTTGTGTTTCCTGAAGATGTTAATCCAAATTCCTCCTTACAAAATGTACGACTTTCTTGTTTTATATTATGGTTTGTTTCTCCATTTGCATAAGCTCTTCTATTTGAATTTGCTTCAGAAACTGGGCCATGCTCAAACTCCCTGAACCATCTGTTTATTTCATTTTCATGGTCATTCACAAATTTTTCAGTCATTTGAACAGTTCGGTTGGCTGCTTCATGTCTCTGTGTGTGCTCTGATAGGCAAGGAGGCACTTCGACCTTGTGGATGATTTCAACTGCCTCATAACTTTCAGTATCGGGCACTATGTGATCAGTGGAATTTAGTCCATCTTTGTGAACATAAGTAGCCCTTTTCTCCACTTTCCTGACTTCCTCTTGAGCTTCCACAGATTCTCTGAAGGAACCACTAGCAGCATGATTTATATTTACTGGTATTGTGATTGTAGGCGAAGAGTCCCTACCATGAGTTTCTATCTTAATTTGACGACGAAGTGTTGCAGGAGACATGATGATTTCAGATCTCTTCTCTACAATCGGAACCGAGGTTACTGCTGGACATGGGATGGCCCCTTTGGATAACTTTGCAGTGGTGTCTTTCAGTCTGACAAGTTGTTCAGAGCGACTCCTGGGTGAAGAAGGGGAAGTGTTTGTTCTGTGAATTTCAGATGTTTGTGACATGGGCCTTCTTGGTGGGGGTTCAATGTAACTGTCATTTTCAGGGGACTGAGACAGCTTATCCTTAGTAGGAGTTTCTGTTCGCCGGGCAGTAGATTCTATTGTGATAAAAGTTGGTGACGGTGGGCGTGTTTTTAATGAGGGAAGAGAAATCTTGCTATCATCAAGTTTAATTTCATGATGGGTTTTCACATGACTATGCACAGTTGCTTCATGATGAGCTGCTACTTGGTGCTGTACTGTTTTCTCTTTGGCAATTTTATTTTCTTTCTGTTCACTATGTTTATTTTTGCTGACATTAACATTAGATACTTTGGATGAGGTTTCATCAAGACTAGTGGGTTTATTTCCCTGTTTTCCTGTTTTGGAGGATATCATGGCTGTCTGAATTATATTTTCATAGGACACAAGCATATCTTCTGCTTGAGTTTTAATATGTGTTATTTCTTCTTTTAGTTTTTCTAAATTATTCTCCATGGCAATATGAACTGCATCTTCTCTCCTTTCTTCACTTATCAGCCATCCTGGGATAGTATTTAACAGTGTCTGAAATGTTCTAAGGCCACTTTTATTTGGCTCTGCTTCAAACTGTTTTATTCTAGACAAAATCTGTTGTAGTTCTTCACGTTTTCTCAAGAATTCCACTATATTTACGGCACATTTTTCATCATCCTGCTGGGATTCTTTCACGGAGGAAAAGAAAGATTTGTTCTGTGTAATCTCTTGCTTTGAATCTTTAGCATTACAGAAGACTTGTTTCTGTTCTATGTCCTTGACTTTGAGACATTTTTCTTCCTGCAGACTATTATATGGCTGGGGCGATTTTTTATGTTCAGCTTTACTTTCAGAGGTCTTTATTTGTGTTTGCTGAAAATTCTGAGCCTGTGAATCAACATGTGCATCAATAACCTTTTGCTTGATGACCTTTGGTGCGGATTTGTTCTTCAAATATTCTTGTTTTCTTTCAGTTATTAATCTCTCTTCTTTTGGACCAATTATTGATGGTCCCTGATCTTTTTCTTCACTTCCTGGTAATTTTCCTGTTTTAGATCCCCCAAATTCTCTTTGCTTCCCAGAAACTGTCTTGAGCTTATCTTCATGGTTCTTCTGTATGGATTCTGTAGGCACTTTTATTGTCACTCTTTTCTCCTTCTTAGGTAATTGATAATGTCTTTCAGCCAGAGATTGCTTATGACTATATTCAGTGCTTCCTTCAGTTTTCTTGGTTTCCAGATATTGTTGTTTGGTAATGGTTGGAACATCAACTTCAGACTGCTGTTTAGGACTTTCATAGCTGTGGTCTGTTTTGTTTAATGTATAATCTAGAGTTGGAAGCTTGATGGCTTTAATTTTGAAATTTGGGGAAATTGGTTTGCTTTGGGGCACGTGTGACTGCTCCAAATACTTCTGTTGTATTTGTTGGGTACTACATTCTTGGTGACTCTGTTTAATTTCACAAGCTGATTTGGATTGCGTAATGTCCCTTGGGTTTTGTAAAACTTCCTTTTTCATCTTATCTTTGTCTTCTGAGGCTGCTAAAACATGTTGGAGCCTCTTGGCAGCGACTGTCACTGGTGATGGTGTGGAGAGCTGGTTATCAGAACACACTCCTAGTACCTGAGCATTACTTTGAGAGCCTTCGTTGGGTTGAACCTCAGTGCACTCTGAATCAATTCCAGATAGGGAAACCTCCTCATTATTTTTTTGTAACGGCATTTCCTTTTCCACCTCTAATGTGTGTTGAGTTTGGCTTTCAGTTTTAACAACGTTGTAGTAAGAACTCTCCTGTTTCTGTTTCTCTAGTTCTTCTTTTTGTTGTCTATATTTTTCTTCAGCAATCATTAAAGGTGTCTTAAATTTTCTCATATAAGGTTTTGGACTTTGCTGTTCTGAACTCTCTGGAAATGAATGAGATTTTACGACAGGTGCAATCTGTTTTTTCATGGGTGCTGAAGTTACTGGAACTGTGTGTGAGAGACAATTTGCAGAGTCAATAGATAATTGCTTTCTTTCATCAAGACTCTTTCTAATAATGTTCTGCTTTGTCTCTGTGTGTTCACTGCTGGTTGTAATCATTACTTTTTTCTGATCCTTTGAGGTAGTAATTTTGCATTCCATATCTGACAGAGAGTTTTCCAATTCAACCTTGGGGGAAAGATGGTTCTTATTTTCTTTTATATGCTTGGGAAGTTTGGGTTTGGGCAATGTGGGAGGTGGCAACTCACCTGATTTTCCTACTATGATTTTAGCCTGAGAATTCTGAGACTTTAAGGCTTCTTTTTGGAAATATTGTTGCATGAAGGCTCCACTGTGCTTTTCTGGAGCAGAGGAGGAAAGGAGATGTCCTGATTTTTGAGATGGAGTTGGAGGAGGAGGAGGCGGTAGAAACATCGATGGACTTTCTCTTTCAGATTTCTCATCTACTGGAGGTGGAGGAAGAGAGAGGCCTGGAAAGCTTTCGAATTCAGCCTTTATCTTCTCTGTGGACAGTGAGGGAAGAAGCCCATTTTTTTCAGGAAACATCATTAAAGGAGGTGGAGGAGGAAGAGGAAATTCAATTTCAGATGATCCATTAGAAGGTGGTGGAGGAGGTGGAGATGGAGGTGGAAGAGGGCACTCACTTTCTTTTATAGTATTCTCAGGGTTAAAGTTGATTGGATTCAAGAACCTTTCCATTGCCATTTTTAAGTCTTTGGAAGTATTTGTCTTCATTAGAAAGTCCTGGCTTTTCAAATCAACATCAGTCTCCTGCTGTTCGTTGGTTGCCTTAAATGTATTGTGACTTTTTTCAGAGACTTTTACTTCTGTTACATTGGATATGTCTTGCTTTACAGGCAAAGGCTGCCACATTGGTTGAAGGTTTATATTCTTTTTCTTTATATCCTTATTAGAATATTTTGTTTCTTGCTTTAACAAAGTTTGCTTTTGAAAGTCCCCTGATATGTCATAAGTTCCTCCAACTGGCATGCTGACTGGTTGCTGGGTGGGACTGGGTTTGGAGTTTTGTGTATCTGTTAATATTTTAATACTTTTGGTCTTTTTAGGACTCTTTGTATGGAAAGCCTCCATTTTCTGGTGGTCATTTCTCAGTTCATATGTTTGTTGCTTTCCAACAGTCTTATCAAAAGATTGGGTAGAATTAAAGACATCATCCGTCTTCAGCTCTCTCACTGCTCTGTCTGATTCTTTAGTTTTTAGATCATTCTTAACTGACACAGTTGAAGTTAATTGTCTGCTCATATATTGATCTCTAAGATGCGGTTCTCCTGTGATGTCAGTCCAGGCACCCATTTTATCTTCTGATTCCAATACATTTTTAATAGATTTATGATGTGAATTAGATAGTTTTCTAAGGCTTTTTTCAAGAGCATCATTGTTTTGTTCACGATCTATGACAATCTTTACAGTGCCTTTGGGGGCTTTTGAAAGATTAACCTCAGTTCTTTCATCTATTAAACTGCCATGACAAGATTTTCCCATAGTTTGACTGAGAGTATCTCCTCCCCCTTGCCACCTGGCTGCTGGCTCAAATGGTCCTGGCCTTGGCTGAAGAAGACTATTTTTGTTCTTCTGGACAGCAATCTGATGAATGTCTGTACTCTGCTCTCCTGAGGATCCTACCATCACAACTTGAGCATCTTCTTTGATTACACCTTCTTTATCTACCTCTTTGAAACTTCTTTGTGCTTTTTTCAAAGACCTTAATGATGTTTCCAGGTCATCTCGGAGAAGCTCCTTTTTCAGAATTTCTGTCCTTGTATTTGTAGCTTTTTCAAGGCATTCAATAGCATGCTCAATATCACCAGGAATGGCATCAGGCTGTATAGATTCTTTCCATCGATGGCTTGATTCTTTAAGTGACTTGAGTGTGGTTAGCATGCTATCTTTTATAGTTTCTTCTGTTTTCATCGCCATTTTCTGATTTATGGCCTGGCTGAGGGAATTTATGGTTGATGTCAAGTCACCTTTTATAATCTCTTCTTTGGGTGCACTCTGAGGCTCCATCATAAAAACCTTAGCTGTATTACGTACATCTCCAGGGATGATGTCAGTTTCACTAACAGTACGTTCAACCAGAGACTGCCTTTTATTTAGTAATAGTTTTGTGCCTTCAACATCACCACCAATGATTTCTTCCTCTCTGTCTTGTTTCTTAGCTGTTAGTGTTTCATTTGACCCTGTCTGGAGTTGTTTGAGATAATCCAAAGCTCCAGTTTCTATGCAAGTTGTAAAAAACTGAACATTTCCCCTCTCAGAGGCCTCAATTTTAGCCCTTTCAGATATTTTATTGTTTGATGTGGAAGACAATAAATTATGAATGGTACTTCTGACATCACCTCCTATTATTTCTTCACGCTCAATTGTGTCACCATCATTTTCATGAAGAAGACAATAGATAGTCATGTTAATGTCTCCTCTTTCATCTTCCTGAATTAAGATGCCTTTCTTTACAGATCTTTCCTCAGAGAACAGGTTTTTTATTGCTTGTCGTATGTCACCTTTCACTATCTCTTCTTTTTCAGCATGAAATTCAGCTGATCTGTTTAATAATTGAGTTTTAGTCAAATTAACATTTCCCTTCTCTTCTTCACTAACCAAAATCTCTCTTTTGGTACAGTCTCTTTTGGAAAGTAGATTCACCATTATATTTCTGAGATCAGCCCTAATAATTTCTTCTTTCTGTATCTCAGGAGATGTTTGGTTCATTAGCTTGTATTTTGCCATTCGAACATCCCCAACTTCATCAGCTTCAATGATGATTCCAGGAGCCTGGATAACTTTCTGAGAGTAGAGATCTTCTAAGGTTTCTTTAATGCTCTTGCCAACAATTTCTATCTTTTCTACTCTCGCTTCATTAAATTCATGAAGGGGTGTTGTTTCAAAGAGCCATGTAGTTGTTTTGACATCGGAAGGAGGGATTTCTTCCTTGGTCATTTTTGTGATACCTTTATGTGCTTCCGTAATAGAATCCAAAGTTTGGTTTTCAAAAAGCCACACAGCCTGTTTAACATCACCTTTCTGTACATCTTCCTGGCTGACTGTCTTGATATTTTCGTATTCTAAACCTTCTCCTCTCAGTTTGTCTATAGTATGGGTTTCAAATAACCAAGTAGATGTTTTAACATTGCCTTTTTGGATTTCATTGACACTTACTGTTCGTATATAATTTTTCTTATCAAAATTTTCAGACTCAAAGAATTGTTTACTTGTCTTTACATTGCCACCTTGAATATCATCAAGAGTGGGCACAACATTATGTGATTCTTCAGAAATCTGATCCAGTGGCTGAGTTTCAAATCTGTATCTGACAGAACTAACGTCTCCCTTCTGAATATCTTCTTGTGTTACAGATTTAATAACATACACAGTTTCTGATTCATTAATAGCATCTAGTGGCTTTGTTTCAAAAAGCCACCTTGTTCCTCGCACATCTCCATGAATTACCTCTTCTTTTTTAACTGTGGTCACTTCATGATAGTGCCCTTCTCGGTCTTGAATTGCATAGAGTGGCTGGGTTTCAAAGAGCATTCTGTAGCTTCTTACATCACCCTTTGTTATTTCTTCAGTGATTGTTTTCTTGGTGCTGATATAGTCAGATTCTTCTTTAATCTCATCTAAAGAAAAAGTCTCAAAAATAAAGCACTCCTTTCTTACATCCCCACCTTGTATGTCTGTCACCGTCTTAACACATTCATCACCTTGGCTTTCTCTTATCTTATCAATTGGTTGGTTTTCAAAAAGCCACCTACAATGTAAAACATTGCCTTTCTGAATATCTTCAGCTTTTAAGGTTTTGATCTTTTTCAAAACTTCCTCTGAACAGGAACTTATAGAATCTAAGGACTGATTTTCAAATTTATACTTCATGCTGGAAACATCTCCAGCTTGTATATCCATTTCAGTAGGCTTGATTTCCTTTGCTTCTCCTTGTATGCTGTCCAAATTTTCTGTCTCAAAACGAAAACATGCTGTACGAACATCCCCACCTTGGATCTCCTCCTGTTTTACAGTTTGCAATTTGACTGTTGTTTCCGAGTCATCTTTTATGGTATCAAGTGGCTGAGTTTCAAAGAGCCAAGTACAGGTTTTGACGTCACCCTTATGAATTTCTTCACTGCTGGTCATTAATGAAACTTTTTCATAAAGAGACTCCATTGGCTGGGTTTCAAAAAGCCATTTACAGGTTTTGACATCCCCTTTAACAATATCTCTAGCTTGTTCAGCTTTACTTTCTGTTTCTTCCACATCACTAAAATATTTAATTGAATCAAGAGGTTGGGTTTCAAACAACCATTTGGCAGATTTCACATTTCCAGTCTGTATTTCTTGAGCAGATATTCCTCTAATGATTTGAAATTTATGAATGCTTTCATCAAACTGGTCAATGGGCCTTGTTTCAAAAAGCCACCTACAGCTTCTTACATCGCCTCTTATGATTTCTTCTTGTTGGACTGTCTTTACTTGATGATATTTTCCAAGGTGATCCTGAATGGCATACAGTGGTGTTGTCTCGAAGAGCGATTTATTTAACTCTACAGCACCTCTTGTGACTCCTTCCACCTCTATTTTATGTGATGCATCAAATTTAATTAAATTGTTTGATTCAAAAATGTGTGTGTAATTCTTCACGTCTCCTCTGTCAACTTCTTCAAGTTTCACTGTTCGTGTGTACTCCTTTTTATCTTTTCTAATCTCTTCCAGAGGTTGGGTTTCAAAAACCCATTTCTGATGCCTAACATCCCCTTTTTCTTCTTCAGAGGCAGTGATTTTTTGAAGCTTTCCTATATCAGAACTGTCTTTTAATGCCTCAATTGGAAGTGTTTCAAACAGATGCTTAGTACTTTGTACATCACCCCCTATTATCTCCTCATGCGGTAAAGGATCCGCATCAGGAACTTCTTTCAGAATGTCTAATGGCTGTGTTTCAAACATCCAACACTTTCTGGAGACGTCTGTACCTATTATTGTTTCCTTTTCAATGATGACCTCTTCTGACTCTTTGATTTTCTCCAAAGGTTGAGTTTCAAATAACCACTTTGCCCTACTCACCCCACCTTTGACATTTTCTTCCATAGATATTCCTCGGACAATTTTAATTTCTGTGATATCTTTGTTAATTGTGTCCAACGGCTGTGTTTCAAACATCCACCGTGCTGTTCTTACATCTCCCTTTTCAACATCTTCCCTGTGAACAGTTTTAATTTCCAGTATTTGGCCTGAACCATCTCTAATAACATATAATGGTTGAGTTTCAAAACATTTTATACTTCTCTTAACATTTCCCTTAATTTCTTTGAGCTCAGACCTAAGCTGCAGTAAGTGAACCTCATCCACTGAATGAAGGTGTCCAAGTTGATCTAGATGTTGAGTTTCAAACATGTACCTCACAGTCTTGACATCCCCCCCAGTTATGTCCTTACTGATAGTTACCGCTGATTCTTCTTGACTTTGATACATTTTATTCATTGAATCCAATGGCCTTGTTTCAAACATCCACCTAGCTGTGCAGACATCTCCTCTGGCTAGCTCAGGAATTTTCTCTGCATTTTCTACAGTGCCAGAAGAATGAGCCCCAAGTGTGTCAATGGGTTGTGTTTCAAACATCCATGTGGTATATTTCACATCGCCACCAGCAATGATTTCTTGATCAGCAATGCCCCTGGCAATGTCACCTTCATCAGGAGAGACATTGTTGATGGAATCCAATGGCTGATTCTCAAAGATCCATCTAATAGACTGCACCTCCCCCTTCAGAATTTCATCCCATTCCAAGTATTCTCTTTCTGAGTTCAGATCTTTTCGAGAACTGTCGTTTGTATTTTCAAAAACATATCGGGCTTGTTGTACATCTGCTGAGACTGAACCCCCTGAGTCCATTTGACTAGAAACAATCTCAGAAACTTCACTGATATAATCATTTTCTAAGTTTTTTCTTAACTCAGGATGGATGTGTTTATATAAACGGTTTAATTCATACAAATTTCTTTGCTTAGAATATATGTCTTTGGGGACTGGTGGTCTTCTAGGAGGACTGGTCAGTTCAGGGGACTGGGAAAATGCTGTCACATCTATTGAAGTTTGAAGTACATCAGGTGGGGGAGGAGGAAATTCTTCTGTCATTCCTGAAGAAATAGCATTAATTTGTGCCAGAGTTGAGGAAGTGCCACTGTGATCACTATATCTTGTGGTTGATGTTTCCTTCCTCTGGCTGGTTGAAATGCAAGAAGTGGAAGAGGTACCCACAACTGATGATGGCTTTAAAGTCTCTTCATATTCACTTTCAATCTTTAGGGGAGAGAAAATCAAATCTTATAAACGTGAGCATAGTGGCAGAGGCTTCCTAGGCCTTGCCCTTCATTGGTCTGTAACCTGGATCCTCCTATGATATCTCCATTGGGAAAATATGTGATATACTCATTTAAAGACCTACTTAGGAATAATTGTCAGTGTTTGTCACTATCGTTCCTATAACACATTTTCACTTGTAAAGTTATATTTGCCATTCAATCTATCGATGATTCAGTATTTTAAAACTTACACATAATCTTGATTTTTTCCCCTTTACTTAATGTGGTAGGCAGAATAATCCAGAGGGAAATAGTAAAAGTCTTAAAGTACTTTTGAGGGTTGTTTTGTTTTCCTTGGAATTTAAAACAGAACAGAGTAAGCATCTGACATTTAAAATTGATTTAATTACCTTACTGTAAATTATTGGACTTTAGAAAATACATACTTTTTTCTTCTCTTATTTTCCACTATTGAGAAAAGTTTTTGCTCTACCTCCTTTTGCATGCAGGTCAATATTCTCCTTATGGAACCGAATAAATGCTAGTTCAGGATTTTTTGTTGTTGTTGAAAAGCTGCCTCAAATGTTCAATAATTTGAAAACCTTATGCATTTAAGCTTGGTCTTACACTTAATATGTTTCTGTGTAAAGAAATGACTTTACCTTAATCTGCTTGGCTGGGGTTGTCATCTCTTTGTCAGAATAAAGAATCTTTTCCTGGGCAGACTTTTCAAATTGCTCTTTTAACAGCTTTGTTGAAACCTTTGAAGTCTCTTCATCCTCAGGTGTATCAATGACTGTAAACAGAAAACACACCAGGAATACTATGTAATTACTAAAAATTATGTTTAAGAAGAAATCATGGCTGGGATGATGCCTTTAATCCCAATATTTTGGGAGGCTGAGGTGGGAGGATTACTTGAACCCAGGAGTGTGAGACCAGTCTGGGCAACATAGCCAGACACTGTCTCTACAAAAAATAAAAAAGATAAAATTATAATGCTATGGGTAACTTATCACAATTTAAGTTAAGTAAAAAGATTCAAGGCACAAGCATACATATCGCATTGTACCATTATGTAATTTAGGAATATAGAAAGAACTATAGTAAGACAATACAGGAAGAAAAATGTTGGTTATCTCTGGATTTTCCAAATTTTCTATAATCATGCTCTACTTTTATGCTCAGGAAAAAATAATAAAATTTATAAAGCAAGAAAAGGATTTGTAGAAGACCTTCTTTTGTAAGCAATACAATCAAAATAAATATATAGATATGTAATTAAGTAAAATTTCAGTCACAGTTGGCTTAATTATTATTTTTTTAGCTCTTTGGGGTAGCAAAACTCATTCTATTCTTATAGACAAGACAAACTATGTTCAGTCTTGTGCAAGCTTTCACAAATTCAGCTGTAGTGTAATCTCATATCTACAGGTTGGAGAGCTGGAGTTAATAGTGCTTAAAATCTGTTATTAAAATTAATTCAGTCTAGATAACAATTCTATTCTCAAGGAGCTTGATAAACTTCAATTTTTACTGTAGGTCCCTGAGACAAAAAGGAATTTAGAGGTGGCTAGCTTTAGGCTTTAGAATGGATGTGTCATAGGGTTGATGGGCGATAAACTATTTTAGAAACTTATTGCACCTATGACCACAGGCAAAATCTAATCATGTGTAGAAATACTACTCAGGAATCTTTAGAACCAAGAGTCATAGTTACCAAATTTACTCAGAGGGGAGGATTGTGCTTTGGGAGTCATCCATTCAAACTCAAACACATCAATAGGAGAAAGGAGAATTAGGATGAATAATACCAGACTCTTACCTGTTTCTTGAACATATTGATGAAACTGAGATGCTTGGTTTATTTCCTTGGTGTGCTTTTCAAGATGAGAAACCTATATTTAAAGATAAATTGAAAATAAATTTTTTAAAGAAGTATTTTAGTACTACAAATCATACTCTTCATTTTACAGTGACTTTAACCCAAGACTTTAGTGTACATTGAGAGATGCTAATTAAGACTATATCGATCACTTATTTTAACACACAGATTCACTTAGACTATATTTGAATTGACGTCTAAAATGCTATCACACTTTTCGAGGGTGCCTATTTTACTTTTGAAAGAATTCCAACTTGAAAGTGGAGGAACGCTGACAGATACTGATACTAGATACATAAATGACAATAAATGCAAATGCTTACAACAGAGTCAGAATTTCCACACAGTCCTGGAAATGGTTCGAAAGTACTATATTTCTGAATAGTTACCATTTCTGTTCCACGAACATCAATTTTCTGTACTTTGGACTCTTCTTCTTCATTTCTTGCCATTTCCTGGCTGCTTGAAGTTTCGACCTGGCTGCTCTGAATTGTCTCCTGAAAACAGATAGACAGTGCCTTAAGAAAAGTAAAAATTTTAACTTTTTTATTTATACAACTTCAGTGACAATTTCTGGAAACAAATGGAGATTCTTTAGTATACTATTTTTCTTGTCTGCTATAACAACCACAAGTTTAGTGGCTAAAACAGCATAATCTTAGGATCCTACACTTCTATAGGTTAGAAGTCCTGAATTAGTCTTCCTGGGTGTTGACAGGTATCAAAAGGTATGCATTCTGTTCTGCTGACTGGAAGGTACAATCCATTCCCTTGCCTTCTGCAGCTTCTAGAGATTGCCTACTTTCCTGGGCTAATGGCCCTTGCTCTATCAGACAGATCCTGCCATCTGTCTGACACTGTCTTCCACTTTTAAGGATCCTTATGATTACATTGAGCCAAGCCAGATAAGCGACTATTATCTCATTGCCATAAAATTATCTAAGTAGCAGCCTTAATTCCAATTGCATCTTAATTCTTTCTTTGCCATGTAATTTAATGTATTCACAAATTCTGGGGATTGGGACATAGTTCTATCTGGAGACCATTATTCTGTCTGCTACCTTTAGTAAGCAATAAATGTTAATGATGCATTACTCAATATGAGAAAGATGAGCCTCAAAAATATATGTGTATATATTTTTTGTTTATAAGCCACATTTGTATGGTACAGACACACTAATCTTCAAATTGGCCATTCAGTATGATGACATATCCAGAGTTAAGTTAAGAATATATCCATTAAATGTAACCAATATAAACAGGCCATATTATGCTAGTTTGTGTCTCCTTATCTTTACATGTGGACTTACTCTTGATTTTCGGTTAAGTTACAACAGTTGACCCTGAATGAATTGGAAACTTGGAGCTCTTATTAATTTTGCTGATCCAATCCTGATTTTACTATAGAGTATGATTCTGATGCAAGTATATTATTGATTGATATAATGAAGCAGTTGGCATACTGCTAAAAGTCTTAACATCCAAAAATAAGGGTACAGACAGATGACTCTTTACAAGAACATGTTTTTTGAATGTGCCTGAAGTTGAGACTTCATTTTTATCTTGATATCCAAATGAATAAAAAATACTATTTTTGAGATTTGACTTTAAAAAATTTGTCTTAGTACAGAATAGTCAAGTGAACAAGGGTATATTATCATTATTAATTAAATAGTATTAGCAAAAAGTTTTTGCAGTAAGTTAAAAAACTTTACACTAAGAAACCTCAATATCTTAAACTAATAAAAAGTATAAAATTAATGCCAGCAGATGTATGAGACTTTTTCCCTCAAGGGTATTTGGTATACAGTGTTTAAAGTCTCCTCAACCAAGAAGCAGTTAGTCATTTAGTCAGAGATGTTATAGTACAATCTGATCTTATTATGCTTTTCTAGGAAGGATGATTAAGAGAAAAAAAAAACTGAAGGCAAAATGTGGGCTTATACTTTTAAATGTAGATTGTATCTCATTAAATTGAAGACCACTGTAATTTTTTTCAAGCAGAATGCTTCCTAAGCCTAGTTAATAATCCACATATTTCAAATGATATTTGATAATATATTTGACACACAGTTTGTGCTACGGAAAAGTTCACATAATGAATAAGTGAGGAATGCATGCATGAATAAAATAGCAAACTTTTATTAATACATTAATTCTATTCAAATTCCCATTTCCCAGGAGTGTTCTCAAAACTGAAGATAGAATAATGAATAAAATGTGTTAGTTTCTTGAGAACAAGTATAGAAAATAAATAAACTGTGTTCATTCCTTCAAGAATCGGAAATTCATATAACAAGATGCCTTGCAATTAATTCTATACAAACTCCTATTTTTCAGGAATGTTCTCAAAACTGAAGATAGAACATTGAACAAATACTTTAGTTTCTTGAGAATGAGTATAAAAATAAATAATCCATGTTCATTTCTTCAAGTTCAAAGAATCAGAATTCCATGTAACAAGATGCCTTGCATAATCAAATTTTATTTGAGGCTACCAATAGCATTGTGCTGGAGAGAGCAATAACAATCCTTGAAAACTGCAGATATTAAAAAAATGCGTGGGCACAAATGACAGCTCTTTACATTTATGACAAGTCTTTCCATCTATTAGCCATATAATGGGATTATTCTATGGCTTTCTTATGCACACACTGAGAAATAGGAAGTATCAATTAAACAAACAGTGAAGTAGCAAAGGAGAGTGGGCACCTACCTGACCAAAACCAAGGTCCCTATGAGGGGCATCGTGATCATTTCTATAGAATCATATCTCTGCCTAATGGCCTACATGCTCCCTGTGGCCTGGGGACATGCTTTATTTGGCCCACACAGTGATTTTAAAGTTTCTAATTAGGTAACATCTACAAAAATTAAAACAAAAATTATTTCTGTTTTAAAAACTCTGAAGACATAGTAACACTGTGGTCATATTCTAACATGACAGAGTCTGGCTTTTAGTTGGCCATATACCTTTTAGTTGGCCACCATCACTATCACTTGCTAATACTTAACAGCAAGTTGACATGAGGAAAAAAAAAAAAAAAAAAAAGACCTTGTTTGGTAGCCATGTAAATTTGACTTTCTGATACCTGCCTGCCGCCAGTTTGAAAAAGTAGAGTTAGTGACATAAATCTCTGTGTTGAGAAAAATACAAAATATTTGGAATAGAAAAACTATAAATAAATGTGATTTTTAACATATTTTAAAAGTTATTTCCTGGGACAAACACTTTATAGTTAATGTGTATCTACTTGAGTAAAAACAATCTATGCCTATCATCTCTAAAAATATTTTCTTGTAGGAAATTACACAAAATAAACAGTACAAATGTATATATATTTTGTTTAAAGTCTTAAGTTTCTAATTCAGCGTTTATGTGCTATTTCCAAATAGAACTGTAATTGCTACACTAGTTTGGTATGTTAGCATCAATTCTACTGCCCCCTGGTTGCTGTAACTCACATAGAATATTTTAAAAAAGATCCCAAGCTTTTGTTTCTATTATTTACACTTTCATATTTTGCAACTAGTTTAGCTTGTATTTAAAATCTGACTTTCTTTCTAATTGTTGATGTCTATAGTGCATAGGGTTAGGTGAAAAGCTGAATCATTGTAATGCTCAGGCAGAAATCAAATTAAATAAAATATTATAAAGAACTCTGGTCAGATCACCATGCATAAATTTGCATCAATAATTCATAAAATTGGTTGCTGAAAATTAAATTTAAATACAGACCAGTCTGCAAGAGACAGATGCTATTTTGTTCATAGGTGGATTAACCAGTGGTCAGAAATGGGAGATTAGTCCTAAATCCCTCCTCTACTAGGTGTGTTGTAATCATGGGAAAATCATGAAATCACACTTAAACTCAAGTCTTTTGTCTCATGAGCCATTAAAGGAAAGAAAAAGAGGTAATATATATGCTAACTTTGAAATCTAAAACAAGAAAATGCAGTGCAATTACAAAATAATATTATGGTGTTTGCATAGCTCACATAAGTCTGATATCAGCTTATATATTAACCAACTATATCATAAAAATCTATTGTTCATATGAACATCTTCTAAGGAGATTTCTGCTGCACAGAAAACAATCTGTATCCTGCCTATTCAACTTCTCATTCTTATTATCATTATAGGGAAAGACACTGTAAATTTCCCAATACAATTGGAAACTCATTCTAGTGCAAAGTATAAGGAAAAAGGACAGACTGTGTGTGTGTGTGTGTGTGTGTGTGTGTGTGTGTGTGTTTTTATAACTCACTGTTATTGTGACTATTGGACCTAATAGAAAAAGATATGAGCAAAGACTGGCATAATAGTAGATGGTCACTGCCTCACTAGAGTGGAAAAAACAGAAGTTCATGTTCAATGCCAATAATACAGCAGTTTCACTACTCTCATTTTTAATAAAACTGGAAAAAGTTATGATATAATAATGTTATTTGCATCTTTGTTAAACAGACATAAACAATACCTAAAACAGGCTATTTTAGCAAAATGTTAATGGATTGAAGCTTTGAAAGAATAATCAGTTTTATTTTTCTGTTAAGTGATGAACATAACAATTTGTGGTTGACCATTGTGTTTGTCTGGACTTAGATATATTAAAATTCAAACACTGAATTTTCTCCTTTTTCCCTGAAGTTTCTCTTTTAATTTCTATTCATTTTCTCTTAAAATTACAATATACGACCTGACATCTTTAAGGTTTGAGCTTTAGGTAAATGCTTCCCTCTTGAAGACTCAGCTCAAAAGTACTTTCTTTTTAAAACCTTTCCAGTCTTTTCCATACAGGTTCACTATTCTTGTTTTTTCTATTTCTGTGATATCAGCACACATCTGTATTATCTGCCTATCACATTTAACAGTCCTCTTTGCTAACATGATCCTCTCCTTTAATTGAACTGTGTCTATCACATGCATCCTCAAATCCCAATGATCAGCTTCCAGGCACACAGTAGATATCCAATAAAATGCCAAGGAGTGAATGCATGAGCAAATAAAGTAGTCACTTTTTTTAGTAGTGTAAAAATTTTATAATTTTTAGTCTGCTTTGAAAACTGAGATTTAAATTCTCCCACATAGTTCTATGATTTTTTTTTTTTTTTTTTTTGGCATTTTGGCTGGTCATCCCTTTGACACTAGCAATAACATGTCAATCACTTTACAAAGTGCACTCAGAAAGAGAACTCTCTTCACAGATGTTCATAGATGTGATAAGAACATCTATGGAAAAATATGTGCAGTGCTGTGATAGTGTAAAGGGTTATTGACATCGTCAGAGAGAGGAGAAGTCTGTACTGAGAAAGCAGTAAATACACTAGAAGCCCAAATCCCACCATTATGCAATATATCCATGTAACCAACATGCACATGTAACCCTGAATCTAAAATAAAAAATATGTATACAGCAAACACATACACAGAGGTAAAGATTCTTTCAAAATAGGAAAAAGTAATGTTTTGAAATTGTCTTTTTAATAAAAAGATATTTATGATGGTAAACAAACTAGTTTGTATGTTTTTTTGTGAATTGTTATTCACTGAGTTAATGGATCTGACATGTTGTCAAGGATCATGGAGAAACTGCAGTAGGATGCTTTGGGCAGAATTACTATGACATTGAAAAACTATGTTGAGATATTTATGTTGACACTGAAAGACAATGATTTATCCCCATTTTTTATTTATAAAAATAGGAAAATAACACTAAGGGAAAAGAAGAATTAAGGCAATTCCAAGTACTAATTCTTTGTGTGACTCATACTCAGAACTTAAGCCTCCAGTTTTACTTGGTTCAATAGTAGTTCTGCCTAAAGTTATGGGAGTATGCCAGTTGGATTATTAGCCTTTAAAAATCTGATAATGTAAAAAGATTCAAAACATTTTAATGCAGCGACTTTTCTCTTTGAAAGCACTACATTTTTAAGCATGAGTGACCTTATGGAGCTTCACTCATGCATTTATTTATTCAAACAACAGTTATTGAACATTGGCTATCTCAATGGCATTGGGCTAGGCATTGTCAGTGTTGTTTAATATGTTTCTGTGATCATATCTCTATCTATGCAATGTATGTAAATACATATATATATTTAGTGATATAAAAAGGCTCAGTAAGCTTGAAATTCCCTTGAAACAAGAACGCTAAACACATACCAAAGTATGCATTATGCAGATTTATTGCATAAATTTCTGCAAGAAGTGTTATCATTCAATTAATTTTAACTCTTCCTTGACTAAAAACAATTATGCTTTGGTAATATTTAGCCTAGAAAGAGCAAACAATCATTTTTAATAAAGAAAACAATTTGTTTAGAAGTACAACATTTTGCTGTCAAAAAAGGGAGGATTTTGAATAAGCAATGCCAGTTTTAGCTGCTAGAACTCTGACTGTCTTCTTCTGCTCTAAAAGTATTATTTATAGCACCATATTCCAGAGGCCCAAAATGCTGAAGATTCATAAAAAGAACATATAAAAGATGCACTCTCAACTGAGTCGTCAAACATATTAGTCATATAAATAACAATATTTATGTGACAAACTAAAAATGCAGCTTACATAAAGACATTCAATTCACAATAAAGAATGCTTTTTAGAAGTTTAATGTAGATGTACATTAAAGATATATATGTATATAATATTTCAATCCAACATAGACACAAAGAATCTTACAACCAGAGGCACTAGGATATAAATAAACATAAATGTCCAATAAGAGGCTGAAACTTAGAGTCTTACAGAGAAGTGAAATTACAGATAAAAAGTTTACAAAAAGAATAAAATATTCTAAAGAAAAAGAAGACCAGATGTAACATGTGTCCTGTGTTAACTAATACAAACCAAAATCAAGAAACAGAATTCTACCACTTGATTACCATCCTCTCCAGTATCCAACTGATTTCTAGGTCCCACCAATGGTATCTATTGCTATTTAAATGACCCTTGAGTCAATGCCCTTTTTACTCTGGAACTTCTGACCCATTTAAGTCCTCATACATTTAATATGGACTATTTCAGTAGTCTCCTAATTAATCTCCTTTCATCTCACCTCAACCTGCTTTATATCAATCTTATACATCCAGAATAATCTTTGTTAAAGGCATAGCTATTCATCTTTCTCTCCTTTTTAAATTTCTTCGATGGCTCTTGATTGCTTTAGAAGAAAGTAAAAATTCTTTAACATGACATAAAATTTACTATATTATCTGGTCTTTGCCTACATCTCCAGCTTTATGCCTCAATTATTTTTTACTGCACTCACAAACATATCATGCTGTTTTACCTTTTACACAAATTGTCTCTTTGCCTAGAATACATTCTATATGCAAGAAAAATTATTTCAAGTCTCAGCTGAAGCATTCTCCACCCTCAGATGTCCTACTTGACCACCTTTCAACCAAACTAAAGTTTATCACAAGTTTCTGGGGTTCCAATGAGCCTCATTTATGTTTTCTATCATAGAACTGGTCACATCACACTTGTAACTATTTGTTCTCAGTCTATCTCTCTAATAGAGTCAGCTACTTGAGTGCCAAGTAATGTCATAATCATCACTGAATCTTTTTGCCTGACATACGGTATTGCCTAATGATTATCACCTGCTTAGGAAAGTACATAAATATAAGGTGGAGGCTCTAGAGGCATCCTTCTTGGGTTAGTATCACATTTGCTCACTTTTCTTGGAAAACTTACTTAGATCTCCCACGCATCCATTTCTTGTTCAAAAAAACCGATAATAATACTGCCTATCGCAGAAGGTTGTTGGGTAGAAGAAATAAGTTAATATATTTTTTAAAAACTGCCTCATAAGTGCTACAAATAGCGAATTGGTTGGTATCTTTATTTAACAAATATTTATTGTGCACTTACTGTGTCAGACGATTTGGTAGTAAATAAGACCCTCCAAAAGACTGAATAAAACTAGAGTTCAGTTTTATTTATTTTACCAGATAATTTCATTGCAGAATTAAGTCTAGAACCTAAAGAAGCAGCAAATTCCAGTAAGTACATTTTTTCTCCCCCAAAGAAGGAATAGATTGTGGGGGGGCGGTGGTGGTTACTCAAAGAGAGAAGCAAAAAGGAGCCTGTAGGTATTATGACACTTCTAAACCATTCTGGCTCCTGACACATGGAAATATTCTAGAGAGATATAGCAAAAGAGCAGTTTTGTGATCACCTATCCAAGTTATTTACACTTCTTCTTTCATGAACTGATACCTAGTGAACAGTCAGTTCAAATGATTTAATCTACTTTCTTTCCACAATCCATCTTTGCCCAAAAGCTACTGTTGTATAATTCCCATTTTGACATAAAAAACATTAAGATTTGTAGATAATTTATATTTCTATCAGCCACAGCTCCCAAATTCAAGCATTGGAGTATGACTGATTTAAACAGAAAAGGGAATTTATTGAAGAGGCACTGGGTGACAGGGGTGGGGAGTGTATCTCAAGAAATCTCCAGAAAAAACAAAGAATAAGACTTGGAGGGTTTGTATCTGGTAACAGTACAGAATATAGTTGCAGAGACATCTGGTAAATGTGCCCTAGTTGCTGCCACCAGCCCCAGACACATTCATTGACAATGCCATCGTAGTGTGTACTTGATGTTGCTTCTGAAATACTTATAAATTTCTTGAAATTGGGGGTAATCTCCTGCTACCAGCCATCACCACACTTGATTCTCTATGGTCCCTGCTTCTCATGTCACTAACCTCTTATAGAAAGCCTGAGATGGACGTGATCAGTACAAACTAGTTCACACACCTAGGTCCTAGACATTAGGAAGGCTTGGAGAGCGAGTGCATGGTACGTACAGCTTCTCCTAGTGATGGCTGGCTCGGCCTCATTGGGTGGTAGACTAGAAAATGATTTTGATGTAAGAAAGAAAGAAAGAAAGAAAACTGTTCATTACCCTTTCTAAGAAATATTATTTATGAACACTGAGATCTTCTTAATCAAATGGAAACCAGTTAAAAGCACAAGAAAAGGAGTGCCACTCATTTCTGATAAGGATCACATAACAGAAAGTGCTATTCAAATCTTATAAGAGAATTGATTTGCGCTTATTTTTTGGTAATGTATGTTCCGTGAGATGTTACAAGGACATGTAGGAAGACTTTGAGACAGTGAAATTTTTCTGCTAAGAGTGTCAAAAGAGTTGTTTGTATACTGAATTATACAGACCTCCCTCCCTCTTTCACTGTCCCTCTGAGTCTTTATGGACATCAGGCCTTTTCACTTGGAGGGATGACATTTTAAAGCCTTATATAAAACCCAAACAAGAAGGAAGAAAATTAATAAAACAGATCTGGCTCAGATCTAAACATTGCAAGATCATCTGCACAAACATGGCATCACAGGGCAATTATTAATTATAACAAAAAATGAATTAGTCTGATAAGTTGTGTTTTCTTTAAAATAAGGAAAATGGGGAAAACTAAAAAGGTAATAATTTGTAATTGGACTGATGAATGTATCTGTGAGCAACTAGGGGAGTTAAGAGATTGGAGGGGTAGGACTGTTGGGTTATGGCCAAAATTCATTACCGGTTCTAGTGAGAAATCGTGAATAAATCATAACTAATTTCAGTCTCAGTAGCTTTGCTGGCAAACTGCTGGGACAGAGGTTGGGGGAGCGCTGAAGGAGACAGGAAGGGCTACCGTTGATCAAGTGTTGATAAGTGTCAGGAAAAGTACAAGGCCCTTTACAGTTGAATAATGTCACGTTTGTTTAAGGCTCTTCCATGTTGTGGTTTAAGGGAGAATGCTATGCAAGTTTTTAAAATACCAAAGGTATATTGTGAATACAGTATACTAACTAGAATCCCATCAACAAGATATTTTGAATCAATATTTTTAACACCTAAAATCAATAAGTGATGCATTCAACATGCATTTGTGAGGTACCTAGCATGTAGACTTGATCCCAAAATCAAAAAAAGAAAAAGAAAATATGATGGGGGAGGTTATTTGTTTACAGTGTTAGAATGATGACACAAAGTGTTTATGATAAAAGATTCACAAAATGAATCCCAGCCTGAAGTACTGACTTCATTAAAGTCTCAAATATCTCTCCCAATGTTTTAAAACACTGCTATTCATTGAATTGCTACTGGATTATTGTAATTTGCACTCTGAGGAAAAGGAAGAAATTTCTTTTTTCTTTCTTTTTTTTTTTTTTTTTTTTTTGAGACGGAGTTTGGCTCTTGTTACCCAGGCTGGAGTGCAATGGCGCGATCTCGGCTCACCGTAACCTCCGCCTCCTGGGTTCAGGCAATTCTCCTGCCTCAGCCTCCTGAGTAGCTGGGATTACAGGCACGCGCCACCACGACCAGCTAATTTTTTGTATTTTTAGTAGTGACGGGGTTTCACCATGTTGGCCAGGATGGTCTCAATCTCTTGACCTTGTGATCCACCCGCCTCGGCCTCCCAAAGTGCTGGGATTACAGGCTTGAGCCACTGCGCCCGGCAGGAAGAAATTTCTAATGCTACAGAAGGGTGTACCAATATCTCTAGAGGACACTGGTTTTCACCCAAGGGTAAGAAAGTTTGTGCTTTTAGCTCACCCTCTGGTATCCATCTAGTGGCAGGTAAGTAATGTGTACTGTCCTCCTCAAAGAGTGAGAAATGAAATGGCCTCCACTCATTCCTGAAGAGGTGAACAATTTCCTCCTTTCTCTGCCTGCATAGATCACCCAAGAGTGAAGGATAAAGAACAAGTTCAAGAAAAGGCTCCTAGAAGAAGATGTAACCTTATTCTTTGTTCTGTGTTGTTAAGATCTGTGAAGTTTGGCAAAAATGAAGTTACCCTAACATACATCTACAATAGCATGACTCTAGGGACAGAACTTCTTAATGCCTCTTACTTTTCTCAGGCCTTACGTTCTTCCAGTTTTTTTTTTTTTTTTTTTTTTTTTTTAGCATGATAATTTGTTTGTAATTATGTGAAGTAATTAACATCAAAAGAATAGAGAAGCTTGACTCAATCCAATCATTTTCAAAGACCTGTGAAGATGGGTTTATTTCGACAAATACAGACCCAAAAGAAGCAGAAAGAGCTAATATGTTCTGTCAAGTTCTGGCAAAAGGCACTCGTTTTCATAAAAGTAACTATGTGGAAAAAGCATTTCTCAGATTTCACTAAGTTCTACAGCATAATGATTCTATAACATTAATGATTTTGTTTGTTGTTTTATCTTTCCTTGATCCTGAGGAAAAGCAAAATCTAAGAAGTTAAAATTTTGTGGCTTGCCATTTCATTATAGCAATTTGAAAATAAAGTAAATTTAATTAGCATATTAGAATATGTTGTCTAGACACTTGTGATTTCTATTCAATACAATTTTATAAAAATATCATTTTTATATTGTTAAGCTAATATGAGCTTTAGAAGGGGCAATATAAAAATGTCTTTTCTATTTCAACTTTCCCTAGATGTATTTCTCATCAAAGAAAATATAAAATTCCATTATTTTAAAAGATATGTATTTTACATCTTTATCAACATCAAATAATTTTTGACATCACCTAATTTAGTATGGAGGAAACTCCTTTTGCCTTTGGGGGAAAGAGTCTATGTGCCACTTCCTCAACACCTCAGCGACTTGTGATAAGAATAGCAGCACTCCTTTTCCCCAAAGCAACCCTCGTTTATTTTAAAGGAGTAAAGGATATATGTGTGAGTGCACATTTCCTTTCTAAATGAAATTGAAAATAGGCTCTAGAGGAAAAATAGGTTTATAGAAAAAGAAGGCCCATGATACTATTAAGAAGAGAAGTTGTGGTATTGGTATTTGAATAATTGGGGTAAATCCTGCTCCTACAAATCCTATTTTGGAAAATGAGTAAAATGAATAGTAGAAGGAAAAGCAACCAGTGATGATTTTTAAAAAGCAATTGGATCTGTGCTTGCAACTCTGTCTTACTAATGGATATCTGCACTAACCACTGAGGCCCTGACTTTCTGAGAAAAAGGTCCAGGGCACCCTCTACATGTTAGTATTTTTAACGCCCCCTCACCCCCATTCACCAAGAAGATTAGTTTACCTAGTTTTTTTCAGCAAAGTAAAAGAGCCCAGCCTGAATGGACACACTACACAGACTACATCATTTCCCCAAGACAATGTTCCACAAAATACCCATGCAGACATTCTGCCTGTGTCTTCACAGTGTGGATTGGGAATGGGTTTCCCTTTATGATGCTGTACTGGAATGGCCTGCCATGTACTCCCAGGGGAGAGAGGAGTGAATTCTTTTATGCATTAGCAGTATAACTCATATACCAATAAGTTCTCAGAAAGAAGCTGAAGTGGCTTCTTTCAAGTTGCAAAGGGACTGTGACTGAAACTTTATGGTCATGCCTCAGCAGACAGTTAGCACTTACCATTGGCTTCATTTGGGACTAGCAGAGGTTGAGAGTTATAGTGTATGGCTATAATGTAATGTGATTGATGTTAGTAGATCATGGAAGACAGTCTTACTATATTTTATGAGCACACCTTCAATCGCAGGAAAAGTCTACTCATTGGTTTAATTATGTTAAGATCTAAAAGACTATAGACAGTTTTACTACATTACTTAATAAGGCTTTTTTACTTTATAATTAAGTAAAGTGCTGTCTTTCACAAAACAGTATCATTGGTACAGAAACATCAAAGATACAAACCCAAGACATGTCAGATGTATAGGCTGTATCATCCTATGAAAATAAAATTTTAATGACAGATTGCAAAAATTATAAAGTTTCAATTTTAATAATTATTGGTGTATCAATATAATAAATCAACAAATTCCTTAATTTCCTAATTTTTGTTCTGATTGTTTTGTTTACTTTTAATGTTTTCACATATTTTCCTTTAGTTAATTTATATCATTCTATCATTTATTTTATTAGAAACTTTTTTTTGACAGGGTCTCACTCTATCTCCTGTCTGGAGTGCAGGGGGGTGTTCATGATTTATTGTGGCTTTGAACTTCTGGGTTCAAGCCATCTTTCCACATCAGCCTCCTGAGTAGCTGGGACTACAAGCACATGCCACCAGCCCAGCTAATTAAAAAATATTTTTTATTTTGTATAGATGGGGTTTTGCTATGTTGCCCAGGCTGGTCTCTAACCACTGGTCTCAAACAGTCCTCCCACCTTGGCCTCCAAAGTGCTGGGATTATAAACTAGTTTATTTTTAATATTCTAATATGTCATATATATGCAGAAACTACTATTTCAATATAACCAGTAAAGGGATTACCTGGGATTAAGTATCAGTAAATTGGTTGTTTGGCTAGCTAATATTTATTATTTTCGCCATTATTTCTTTAAGCCTTTGCTTTCTCTGGATTCTTCACAGTCTCCTATTTTATTTTTTGACTACGGTAGGTATCTCAAGAGAAATGTCAACATAAGAAGAAGGCACCTGCTATCAGAGTGTGAACAGAATGATGAGGGCAGGCAATAAGCCTCAGATCAGAAATCAAGAAGGGAGTGGTCAACTCTGGGATAGCAAATCCTGCCTCACGTCTGCAGTGTCAAAGTCATTGCTGCACATTAGAATCACCTAGAGCAATCAAATCCTCCTGCTCCTTGAGAATTCTCCAGACCAATTAAATCAAAATTACCTGGGCTGCTCAGGGAATTCCAGTGTACAACCCAGTATAAAGGGGGCTTAAATGCCCAGAGTTGTCACTGGGATTCTGTGCCCCAGCTGAACAGGGATGATGGTTTGACTCCACGTCTTTGCAGAGTCATGGTAGGGGTAGGAGGTGATGTTTCAGAAGCTAGGAAAAGATGCCCTGCTTCAGGCCCAGGGAAATGTGGGAACCCACAGACAGAGGACTCATTGAAACTTGCAACCACTACATCCCTGTAGCATAACCCAAGGAAGTCTGGGTGGAGAGTGGAGAGTAGTGATTTGTGAAGAGTGTGGAGTACATTATAGAGAGGTCAGTCTCATGCAGGCCTTTATGAGGGGAAGGAAAAAATGTATGGTTTGTTGAGGCATGAAAAGAAGGCTTTTCTATCTTTCATCTTGAGAAATGTAAGTCCTCATGTGGTTGCTTTGTGTGTTTGCATTTGTTTTCCACATGGTTGGCATAGGCAGTTCTAAATGCAGTTAATTCACTTCACAACTTGAGCAAGATTCTTCTTCACAGAATATAATTCTGTTGATTCAATTTCTATTAAAAAAAAAAGAACATGGGCTCTATCTACAATCTACAGAACTGTAGGAAGGTGGATGTGGGTAGGAAGACAAGAAACACAGATTGAGTAGTAGGAGAAGACCAGCTGCAAAATGGCAAGGAAGCTGTGCCGTGGACACAGTTTTGAAAAGCGGTAATAAAATAGGCAATCATGAGCATGGCAAAGATAATTTTGAATGTGGCATAGAGAAAACAAGTCAATTCATGAAATATGCATCACCAAACCCCCAACTGGATTCACGTTTGCATTTCCACTTCTTGCAGAATTGAAGGGAAATTCAAGTTACTAATACAGAGCAAAGCTGATTTGCTGTATGGTATAGTCAGGAACTGAGACGTTCTATTATAGATAACTTCAGTCAACTGAATTCTGCATCAACCAGCTCGTGCAAATCTGGCCGCATGAGTAGTACTGATCATAACTGGTTGAGGCTGTTGTACTCTATTTAGCAAACTCTTGGTCTTCCAATTCTGCCTCAGCATTAAAAAGTTAATCTTACTGTGTTCTTTTCATCGTCAAAGCCCACTCAGCGACAGGCACTGAGAAAGAGCTGTAAACAGATTAAAGGGCCTGGATTTGGAAGGAAAAACTCAGCGGAAGATTTGTTACGAGAGTTTTAATTTTTAACAGAGTGAGACTACTGCATCTAATCTATCTGTGAGCCTTATTAGTGTGCCTCTTGAGAACAGCGTTTGTGCCGTTTCTGTTCTTTGTTTCCCTGAGATCAAGCTGAGACCCTACTATGATCACTCAAGTCTGTGGAAGGTTTATGAGTATTCGCTGGCCTATCTGCAGAAAGGTTTTTGTGATTCCATCGCCTGTGCCAAATAGCAACATTTCTCTGGCAAATATGGATCCTTATTTCTGAGCACGTTGATCAGACACTGGCTTTATTCTATTAAGACCATTGTAGAAATACACTTACCTTCATTATTCCAACTGCACAAATCAGAAAACATGCAAAGGTAGATTTTTCCTCCACCTTTCCTTTCCCTTCCATCTATCAACTAAAACATGCTGAGAAACCACATACGCAACACTCACACTTGTAAACATTGAAAAAAACCAACATCTCTTCAACTCTTTCTCTCTTCTATTCAAACAGCATAGCCTTTCCTCTCCAACCTAATTCAACTTGTATGTTAACTATATTATTTTCTTCTCAATAGTACCTTGCCACTATACTATAAATAAAGCAATCTTCAAAAGCAATGCTACGCTATCCATTAGTTCCCACTTAAAAAACAAATTTTTATTCATTGTGGGATGCAATGTACCTATACAGAGTATTTGAAGCATATTCTTAATTGGTCCACTTTATCTTCTCATTTCTTACAGTTGGGGTTAAACACTTTTTCTTCAAAACAGACTTGCTATTATAATTTTTTAAATATGCACTAGAGTTACTGATTACTCCATGACAACATATGCCCAAAACATGTACAGGTATGAGATTTCAAGCTAATCTTTGGATAATGGAGCTCCTAAAAAACTATTATTTCCCAGGGCGAAAGAACTGAAAAGAAAGCCAGGGTGTGAGGCACAGAACAGGATAGTCCTTGTTTGTCTTTTTACATATACATACATTGTTTGTGAATTGTATGCTATTTTGAGAATAATTGCCACTTGATGTCCCCTCTTGGCTTAAGGGTCAATATTTCTGATGATAATAACTAGGATTTATGAATCAATTAATATATGCTAGGGAATATACTGAAAGATTTACATGGACATTTTATTCTTAAAATGACCTGTTATGTTATTATTTTAGAATAAATTAAATGGTACTATGGTTTGAATGTTTATCACCTTCAAAATTCATGTTGAAATGTAATTGCCAGCTGGGAATGGTGGCTCATGAGTGTAATTCCAGCACTTTGGGAGGCCAAGTGCATGAATCAGTTGAGCTCAGGAGTTTGAGACTAGTCTAGGAAAAATGGTGAAATCACATCTCTCTAAAAAAAAAATACAAAAATTAGCTGAGCATGGTAGCATATGCCTGTGATCCCAACTACTCAGAAGGCTGACGTGGGAGTATTACTTGAGCCTGGGAAGTGGAGGTTGCAGTGAGCTGAGATCGCACCACGGCACTACCATGTGGATGATAGAGCAAGACCCTGCCTCAAAAAAAGCAAAAAAATGGATTTGTCTTCGTGATAGTATTGTGAAGTGAGAACTCTAAGAGGTAGTTAGGTCATGAAGGCACCACCATCATGAATAAACGAATGTCATTATTATAGGAGTGAGAGTGAGTTCCTCCTTGTTCTTGCTCCTTCTCACTGTCTCACTTTCTGCCACATTATGACATAACAAGAAGGTCCTCAACAAGATGCCAGCACCTTGACATTGGACTGTTCAGTCTCTAGGAATGAGAGCCAATAAATTTCTTTTTAACAAATTAACCAGTCTGTGCTATTCTATCATAGCCTCACAAAGTGGACTAAGACAGATGGGTAACTTGGGGGATTATAACCCAGGCTGTCTGATTCTAGAGGCAGCAGCCCCAATTATTACTCCAGATTGCCTCATTTTGAATGTTGTTATTTTAAGTTATAATAGTCACTTTAAAATAGTGCTCATAATTAAAAGACAGTACAAGACACATTCTTGGTCACAACCTTGTGTATTGATAGAGATCTAGGTTAGGTTGGGGCTGTTAATAGCAATCTTGAACAATTATGTATGCAGCAGGCAGCTAAAGGCAGGTTTAAAGCACTTAGATGAGAAACGCTTTCCAATGTGGACATTTAGCTGATAAAAATACATTTAGTTTGCTAGAAAATAATTATAGGTCACCTTTAAAGAGTCTAAAACACACAGTAGTCAGATTATATCTGTCACGAGCTGTCAAAAATGGTTTTTATTGACCTAAAATTGTCTAGAGATTGTTCTAAATTCACATAATCTTACAGACTGATTGTTTACATTTTAATTTTTGCAATAGCAGATATATGATGAAAGATATATACTGTCACTCAACGCATTGAAGTTAGTGGCAGGGCAAAGGTCACAAATGCTTTTTCTTCTTGATATGGATTCAGTGCAGCAATTCCACATGAAAGCAAATACCTTAGCACTGGATTGCACTGATTACTTCCAAAATTTTTTGAGCTCCATCTGCTCTTTCCTACTTACACCACTTAAGAAAGAAAAAAAAAGGAACTTGAGGAAAGAAGCAGCTTCTGGGGCTTCACGAAATAATTCACAAAGAACTCCTCAGTGATGCATAAATATGGAGGAAAAAAAAGGAAAAAGAAATTCACCTAAGAAGATGAAAGCCTAACCTTAAGTGTGAGAAAGTGGCACAAAGAAAGTCCTAGACTGCTAATAGGCACAAGGTTTCTTTCTGGAAGGATGAGAATGTTTTCAAATTGATTGTGGTTGATACTGCACAATTCTGTAAATATTCTAAACCAGGCATTCCCAAACTACGGCCCACGGGCCGCATGCGGCCCCCTGAGGCCATTTATCCGGCCCCCCGCAGCACTTCAGGAAGGGGCACCTCTTTCATTGGTGGTCAGTGAGAGGAGCACAGTATGTGGCGGCCCTCCAACGGTCTGAGGGACAGTGAACTGGCCCCCTGTGTAAAAAGTTTGGGGACACCTGTTCTAAACAATCATTGAAGTGTTTTCATAAAATGGGTGAAATTTGTGGTATACAAATTATATCTTAATAAAGCTGCTAAATAAGGAGAAAGAAAAAAAAAAGGGGTGGGGTGGGGGAGAAGGTCCTAAAAATAACCACACAGAAACCACGGAGTGTGCAAGTGAAAATCAACTCAGGAGAGAGGCAATGGCAATTTTACATCAATAGCACGTTTAGTCTAATATATGCTCCAGCATATCTAGAGATACCCTTTTCAGTTTGAGTAGATGGATTATTTAAAATATTCTTCCAAATGGAAACTGTTGTAGTGAGTAGACAGAAAGACATCCCTCTCAAGTTGTCCTTTTCATTCTAGCATTAAGGGCCTACTAATTTTCACCAGCATAAAACACTGAAAACTCAATCCTAAAACAAAAGCAGAAGATATGCTGAGTGACTTATAAACCCTTAAAGAGGGTTGGTTTTAATTTATATCTACTGGAAGCATTAATGGTTGTTTTGAAAAACAAAAAATCTAAATGGGTAATATTAAAAATGGTTAGTAGGAGGCTGAGGCAGGAGAATTGCCTGAGCCCAGGAGGCGGAGGTTGCGGTGAGCCGAGATCGCGCCATTGCACTCCAGCCTGGGTAACAAGAGCGAAACTCCGTCTCAAAAAAAAAAAAAAAAAAAAAAAAAAAAAAAAATGGTTAGTATTAATTGCAAAGGGAACCTAATAAATGTTCCCCAACCTATTCTTTGAAGAAGCTCACCTTCTCCTACCACCTAACGCTCTCCCCCAGAGACCCAGAGTGGCTCCTTTTCCTAATTTTCATGAGCATACTCTGCAGGCTAGGAGGAATACAGCTAACTATTTAACAAGCAGAACCATAAAAGCATGGCAAGTCTAGAATACATAAATGGGACATCATCTTAAGTTTAAAATGTCTGGCATAAATGAATGTTCCTATATGTATACCCCTTTTTTCTCTTTCAGAATCACCCTTTCATTAGATGTAACATAGTCTAATCTATCAGCAAAAGAGATCTTTAATCTCAGACATAGCTTAATTATCAAAATTTGTGTAGGCCAATTGCTGATCTCCCAGACAAACTGTTACCAAATAGTCAGCTAATTATCCTGAAATACCTGACTTCAATGTATTAGGAAGCAAACAGGGACTTTATGATTATACCTTATGAAGTTATTACTAATTGTGGCATTAAGTATTTTCAGAAATCCAGAAGAAATGTTCTTTCAACTCTAATTAAACTTGATTTCCAAATTAATATTAATTACTGTATGTCAAAAAATAAATATTTTTTGGCCAGGGGCAAATAGCAGGGAAATAAATCTCAAGCACTTTCAATATCAAAGGGATTGAAAACACTATCAGATTTGATAACATCTTAGGTACAGACAGGATTAACTACCTGTCTTTACTAGCAAAAATCTTGCCCACAATCCCTGCTGATAAAACATGTGATTTTTAGAATGCATTTAGATAGCATTAAAAGTTTGACTATCTAAGACATAGTTTTTCTACATTTTCCTCCCATAACCAAATTTGACATTATCTTAAGGTAGATAATGAAACTGAAGTTTAGAGAAGTCACTACAGTTCCAGACTCATGAAAATATTCAGACTTCTAGTACATGATTTTTATTACTTTCATACACATTCACAGAGCAGGGACTACATGTATCATAATAATAAACTACATTTGCAATGAGCTTATAGTAGATATATAGATATATATTTTTGTTTGATTTTGTTTTTACCAGGTATGTATCCTTCATTGAAAATCAGATGCTGAGAACTTCCATTTAGGTAAACAAGGTACAGAGGTTTAAGCCAATCAGCACCCTCTTTCTATAGAAATTAGATATGTAAGGAGCATGTGTAGTCCATTCAGAGCCAAAGAGATGCTATAAAGCTTCTTCTTGGGACTTCTGGGGAAAAGATTCTTACTTTTTCTGCATCCCTTTTGCTACTGGGGGACACTTGGATGGGAACGGACCCAACCCAGTGGAAGTGATGCTGAGAGGTTAAAAAGAAGAAATCTGATTAAGGTGATACTTTCTTTGTTGTTTGAACAAACATTTGTGTGGCGCTTACAATGGACCAGACAATGTTTTAAGCACTTTATAAATACTACCTCCTTTATTGCTCTAAAAAAACCCATGAGGTGGATACTGTCATAATATTGGCTTTATAATTGAGGAAACTGAGAGACTAAGATGTTAAGAAATTTGCCTAATGTCAAACAGTTAATACATAAAGGAGCAGGAATTTGAATCCAAATTATCTGGCTCCAATATCTGTGCACTGAGCCACTTCGCTGGGGCCATACTTTAAGTCCCTACATCAATGGTAAGGTGATATATACTTAACAGAGTTATAGAAAGAAGGAAAAAAAATAAAAGAAGGAAGAATTTGTTCCATTTGCCCATTTCCCTGGTGTAAATATTCTCACTATGGCAGATTTCAAGCTCTTAGTAAGGTAGTGTTTGGTTTCCAAAAGTCGCCAAAATTTAATTATTCGGGAGTTGATACAAGCCAGTTCTGGTACTCCACTGGAGCTTGCCTCAAATCTCCCTTCCACAAGACTATTTTTTGTAAAACTGTAATGTTTCTTTTGGTTAAAGCCACTTTTTGTTGGGTTTTCTGTCTTTTGCAGTATTAAAGAGCCTTAATTAATATCAAGTTTCATACATATGGAAATACTTTCACATAAATTGCTCTGTCACATTAAACCTCCACAGTAACCTCATGAGATAGGCAAGTTACTCAACCATTTTCCCATCTTACTCATCAGAAACTGAAGGTTTAGGGGGGTTATGAATTTGGTTGATGCAGTACTGGTTACATAATATGCCAGACCCAGTGCAAAATGAAAATGTAGGGTCCTTTGTTCAAAAGTTGTTGAGAATTTTAAAATGGAGACAGAAGAGTGTTAAACGAAGTGGACGCCATTTCTAAGCAAGGGAACTATGCAACAGCACAGGTCACACATCCATGATGGTGGCCCTGGGTCTGTGTAACCCTGAAAAGTCGCAGAGGTGGTGTGTAAATCAAGATCCGCAAGTCCCATAGCCCATAGTTCCCACTGCTTCCCTTCAAAGTGAAGGGTCTGTAACTACATTACTGATATTTCTACATAGAATTTGTTAAACTATTAATGATAGTAATATTTTGTATTGTTGACCAGTTTAAAGTAAACACACACATCCACACTCAAAGACTCCTACTTTTCAATAGTTATAAATTAGATCACAGTATGCCTAATCTTAATTACTTATTTACATTAAATTTCCTTTAGGCAATACAAAAAAGAAATCTTGCCATAAATTATCTGGAGATAGCAACAGATAGAAGAAAAAAGAAATCTTGCCATGAATTTATTGAGATACCCGTAGTGTACATTTTTAACTTTGCAAACAGAGCCAGAAAAAGAAAACAAATAATATTTCACATGTAAGATTTTTAATCATTCGACCTGATATGCTGCCTCATCTTCTGCCTCACATAGCATGCAATTACTTCATTAAAAAAAATTTAGGCAACTCTCTATGTCCTGGGGATTTAAAAAATACGTCCACTTCTATTTCTCACTACAAAATTGAAGAAATACCTCAGTTACCTTCTTCCTCAAGGAAAACATGGGCCTAAGTACAGCTGCTTACAGTGCAATTGTTATTAATATTTTTCAAAGTCTGATGAGTTTTATAATGAACATTCTCACATTCAAAAATCATTATATCTCATGAAAGTATTTTGGATATATAATGATGAAATAATGAAATTGATGAAATGGGAAAAACTTTTATATAAGATAACATTTAGAGGTCATATTATGTGGTTTTATGTAACATCTAGGCTCTACTACTCACTGTTTGAGGATTTTAAAGAAAACAGAAAACTCCCCACCACAATAAACAGCTGAATAATGCTTCAAACTTTAGGCAAACAACTAACAGTTAGCTTCTTATGAATTATAACCTAGAAGCAGAGGCTCAGTATAAACATTGCTCTCCACAGTTCTATTTACCTGTTGATTGCCCTAGGCTATTTAATTTTCACTTATGTCTGAAACATTAGAAGACAAGGGGTAGAATATTCCAGCATGGTCTGTAGAAATTTGGCAAAAACGCTCAAGCAAGTAAATAAATACACAGATATGCTTTACAGATGATTTTCTAAAACATTTCAAAGCTACAGAGTTTGTTAATGAGTAATGAAAATAAATGTATCACTCAAGAAAGGAGATTTCCACATTGGCACCAAAATGAGAGCATTTCAACCCATCATCTGTAGTAGTATTACCTGCTTAGATCTGTTCTGGTGTTGATATTGGTATTGAGCAAAAGTATTACGGGAAGAAGTAATTTCATCCTCAAATTGTTTCTTCACCTTGGCCAAACCACCAGGCACTCTGCACATTTCTGACTCTTCCATTATCTAGGATGATTTAAAAGAAAGAAAAATTCAGCTTTACACTGTGCAGGATAGGATTCTCAAGCTATTTTAAAAATAGTTGACACTTCTTGATAGGCAGTATCTTAGAAAGATACTCACATACACCATTATTTCAGTATGTCTTTAACAAAAATCTTAATAAATATATTCTCTCTAGATTGTTTTCTCATTTATCAGTTTTTTGATATAAAGTATTTTGATTCAAAGTATTGAGCTAATTCCCTCTAATCTCAGATACATTTTTATGTTTGCAGATTAGATCTATTAGACTGCACAGTATTTCTCCTGTAACATACAGACTAGCAGATATTAGAATAATGGGTTCAATGTTAACCCACAATAAGGTGGTTATCAAAATCCCAAACATCTATATAGGCAACATATTATTAAAAATAATCATTAAAATCATTTTTACTCACTCCAAATTTTTTAAATTCATAAGGATGAACAAAATAAAAAGCCTCAGAATATTCCTTATGTAAAAATATTAATATCAGTAAGGTGACTACTTAAGTGATTTTGTACTTATTGAATGATATATTCTGTCATCTAATGCTTCTCCTTGTAAGACAGCTTGTTAGGTTCTCACAGCTAGAATAGAAGTGCTGGCATTGGAATTTCAATCCACATCTGTCTGTCTTCATCACTGGCCTCAAAGAACAGACAGAAAAATAGCAGCGACACCTTTCAGGATTAGCACACCCTAGGCATCAGCTCTGAGCATGTCAGAATCAGGGGGCTTTAACATTAGAAGAGTTCTAGTCTGTCAGTGTCATTTCACAAATGAGAAAACTAATTTTGATATGTATTATTGGAAGCAATTTGAAAAGCACCTGAGTAGTCTTGTGAGACTATGCCCCCTCAGGAAGTGCAGAAGGAGCTCAGGCACATTGGTTTTGATGATTCAGCACACTCCAGAGCCCAGCAGGCACTCAAGCCCAGATGGGATAACTCTCAAGCAAACAGGCCCCATGCTAGCCTTCCCTCCTCCAGGAAGATTCTAGGTCTGCTTTCAACTGGGAGACTTGGCAGCACTTCAAATCAAAGCAGGTCTGCTGAGGTCTGACCCAGTCCTGACATAACCTTCAAAGCCTTAAGACATCGAAAGTAACGGGGCCCCAGAGCTGAGAGGATTCTATACCATGGACTAGGGCCTCTGGGGGTCCTGGATCTTTACCCAAATATGCATTTTTTTCAAATAGATATTAAAAAGTAGTACCTACCCTGGGGTTTGAGTTTCCTATACTCCAAAATATTATAGACTAATATTCAGGATTATCTAAATTACTAGCAAATACTCAAATGGTTGCTTTACCAAGTTAATAACGTTTCCTCATTTATGTGGACTATCAAATATTTCAGAATATGTGTGCTGGCTCTCTGAGAAGAGATGATTATACTCTTGAATGAACTAGGTATATATTGTGTCAAATTCTGCAACAAATTTTAAATGTAAATCTTAATCAATTCCTTCTAGTTGATGTATGTTAAGGTCAGAAAAATGTACAGCACCCCTTTTGAAATTAAAGGTACAGTGAAAAAGAGGAAGGGTGAATTAAGGCCACAATATTTATTTTACCCCCTCTGCCATTTAATTTCTATAAATGGCTTTGCTGGATAAATTATAGATAGATAATATGTAAGTATTAAATTATAGACATTAAGGTAATTATTGCTAAGAAGAACCTTGCTGGTTCAAACAACCATTATGATGTCCAAATCATGGCAAATTAACTTGGCAAGCCTTAGTATTATGCTTATCACTGGATGCTTTCCTGGTAAGTGCATTTTCACAAAAAGATCAATTCTTTTTTTTTTTTTTTTTGAGACAGAGTCTCACTCTATCACCAGGTGCCAGGCTGGAGTGCAGTGGCGTGACCTCGGCTCACTGCAACCTCTGCCTCCGGGGTTCAAGCAATTCTCCTGCCTCAGCCTCCCGAGTAGCTGGGACTACAGGCGCGCATTACCACGCCCAGCTAATTTTTTTGTATTTTTAATAGAGACGGGGTTTCACCATGTTGGTCAGGATGGTCTCGATCTCTTGACCTCGTGATCTGCCCGCCTCGGCCTCCCAAAGTGCTGGGATTACAGGCTTGAGCCACCGCGCCTGGCCAAAAAGATCAATTCTTATACTGGACAGGTTGCCTCTTATCTACAAAATGGATTAAAAAATGGATAAACTCATTACTTTCCCTTAGCACTGCACCTTAGAAACAGACTACATTACACATGCAAAAATTCTTTTTTTTTTTTTTTTTTTTTTTTTTTGAGACAGAGTCTCACTCAGCTCAGCCACCCAGGCTGGAGTGCAGTGATATGATCTTGGCTCACTGCAACCACCATCTCCTGGGTTCAAACGATTCTCCCTTCTCAGCCTCCCAGGTAGCTGGGATTACAGGCACCTGCTGTCATGCCCAGCCATTTAAAAAAAATTGTTTTATTAGTAGAGACGGGGCTTCACCATGTTTGCCAGGCTGGTCTTGAACTCCCGATCTCAGGTGATCTGCCTGTCTCAGCCTCCCAAAGTGCTAGGATTACAGGTGTGAGCTACCATGGATTATTTTTAATGGTAGTACTAATACTGTCTCTACCACTCCTGGTACTATCATTAAACCATTGCAGCTACTCATTCACCTAAGTGAGACAAATCTGAGATATGGTTCAGTGGTGGTGCTAAGGTTTCCTTCTTTCACTCAGCATGTAGGTGAAAGTCTACACATGTGAGATGGCAAGACTTGTTCAAGAAGCAGTCTGTAGCCATAACTGGGAGTGATGCTTCCTTGCTCAGTTGGGGAGCTTTCCTGTGACTTTGCCTTATTTAGGGTCATGCTCTAAATGTCTCTACTAATTCATGTTGTTATCATTGACCCCATAACTGAAATCTCTTTGTGTTGAACCTTTTTAAGCTTACTGTTAGAAAATTCTGTGTTTCTTATTATTTGCCTCCAATATTTGGAATCTAATGGATATGCTGATAATAATATGCTAATTTGAACACCTAACAGTTAAATCTAGGTAAATATACTGTATAGTCCTCAAGTTCTTTTTACAAAATAAACTGTTCTTGAGTTATAGGGCATAACAGAAATAATATAATTTTGGGAATTGGACAGTGATTCTAATTCCAGCCCTGACAATTAAAACCTTGGGCTACAGCTCTTGAACTCAGTTTTCTTTCTTAGAAACAGGGCATAGCAATATTTTTCTCACAGATTTTTTTTTGTGGGTATTAAAAAAGATAAAGGGAATAAAATTGCACAGACCTGAAAATGAATCTGGCATTTAAATTCGTTGCTCAACATGTTTTACGTCTCCCTCTCTTTTAGGGGACTTCTACAGACCACCACTGTTTCATGAACATAACTTTCATTTAGGTAGAGCCAAATGCCATCTGACTGAGTCTAAGGCAAGGAAGAACCAACTATCTTTACACATAGAAATATGACTGGCCTCCCCATTACCTGATTTTATAAGCTCCTATGAGTAACTTTCTCTTGGTTTTCTTGTCTATAAAATGAGCAGGGAAGAAAGGATTACTACATTCTTTGCATGTCATCATTTTCAGAGTAGCCCTAAAGTTTAGATTTTGTATTAAATAATGGGATCCTTTAGTTTCCGTATGTGTCCAATGTAAACATTCCCTTTAAAAACACATTACAAATATATATCATGCCCTGATACCACTTTTTAAATGTATATTCTCATAGTACCTGGCAAAACCAATCTTCCTAAACCAAATATTGTTTACTAAATATACATAGTAGATTCGGTTTGGGTCTGATTCTGTGACTTCCAGATTTTGCATTTAAAATTTTGGGCTAATTGTGGAGACAGAGACTTAGTCACAGGCAGTTGCCATGATTTTTTATGTGTGTGTGTGTCGGGGGTGGGGGGTTGGAGTAGATTGAACAAGCATTTCATGCACATAATTAAATAAACAATTATTTTGCTTTGCTTTAGATGTTTACCAGGATTCTGCTGAGATAATACATGTGCTCTTCTTTCTCACAATACTTGCTTAGGGCCAAACCATATAGTATAATATATATTTTGGGTGCCAAAAATACTTTCTCATTTAAGAAAGAGGAGGAAGTTGAATTCAGTTAGAAGAGTACAAGAGTCAAGAGACTAGGAATCTAGCTTGGCCTCCTCACTACCCAATTTTATAATCTCCTGTAAGTAACTTTCTCTTGGTTTTCTTGTCTATAAAATGGGCAGGAAAGAGAGGATTATTACATTCTTTATGTGTAGACATTTTCAGATTAGCCCTAAAGGTTTTGATTTTGTATTAAATAATGGCATCATTTAGTTTCCCTATGTGTCCAATGTAAACATTCCCTTTTTAAATACATTATAAATATACATCATGCCCTGATACCATTTTTCAAATGTGTATTCTCATAGTGCCTGGCAAGATCAATCTTCCTAAATCAAATATTCTTTACTAAATAACCAGTTTTTAACTAGGTATTTTCACAATCAACTGTTTCCTCATGAATCATTTCTCTGATTTAAAATGTGAATAAGTTCCTCAATTATCCAGCAGGGGGTGCCATCGAAGAAGACTGGCAGGAG